>NC_064426.1:4600000-4807500 GCF_023375975.1 Astyanax mexicanus
TTATAGGTGTATTATAGACCTTCCTCAGTGTAAACAAATGAAAGCAGTCTATGTGGAGTCTATGTATATATGTCTATGTCATGAGCACCCAGAGCTAAAAGCTAGCGCTATGGGATGTAAACAGTGTTTTTAATAAGCTTCTTTTGCACTGTTTAAGTTATTAATGCCTCGTTTTAAATGTCAGGGCTCTCCGAATTCTACCAATGAGGTGTGGAGCTACTTTGAGCTGCTGGATAACGGTGTAAAATGTTATTTATTGGGGCAAAATATGCCCCCAAGTGGCCTTTGTAAAGAGTGCTGGGCAAAAAGAACAAAATTTATGGATCTCGGAAAACTGTAGGAGAGCGGAGGTGGACTATTCTTCAAAGGTAAGTACTTTTTATTTAGTTTTATTAAACCAAAAGTCCATTTTACACCGGAGTTCTCCTTTAAGGTTTAGCTGAGATCTTTTTCTGATTTGTTCTTTAACTTCTTAACTGACACAAGAGAAGCTTCCTGAACAGTGACTTCTATGCTATAAATGTTTAGGGCCACGTGTTAAACGCATGTGATGTTTGTATTAAAAGTAGTTTTTTTTGTTTCTCACGCTTGAGTGTCAGTCAGCACACACACAGGAAGCTCACTCTGTTGATTTTGGTTCCCTTCTGAAAGAGTTGAAAGATAGTGCGTGTTTACTTGTGGTGTGGTGATGATGACGGCTCCGTCGATGCCCGCTCCACTGAGGTACTGAACCGCAGACAGGTGCTCGTCTGAGGTGCCCGGCGGCGTGTCCACTATCAGGTAGTCCAGCTCACCCCAGTCCACGTCCCTCAGGAACTGCTTTATCATACCTGGAGTGAGACGAAATAACCCCCAGCATATTAAATATTTAATATATGATATAGCAGCAGCTAATACTGTACAAATCTAATAGTTTAAGAAGATCCAGGATGAGAAGGATTGTCTGCGTGAAGTGAAATGGGATGGAGTGGGATGCTACAGGCTAGTAGCTCTCCAGCCCAGAGGGTTGTTGAACCCAATTGCAGAACAGTTGATCTCAAAGCAGGTAAACCCAAGAAGAAAGGGAACAATAAATAAATAAGCCCTGGTTAGTAAATTGGGACACAGCCGTGAAAAAAAGCCCTTATAAGGAGATAGGAAGCCCGAGAATGGGCGGAAAAATGAGAACGGGCAGAGAGACAGGGGAGGAATTTAAACAAAAGCTCACCAGAGAAGCATTTTATTTATTTATTTTTATTTTTTCATTATCGTTCATTATAGTTCAAACAACCTCACGGGCCAGATGTTGCAACCCCCTGCTTTAGGGCCTTCTCTAAGCTGTTGCCACAAATTTGAAAGCATTTAACTGAGTTCCCTATTCTACACCCTGTTCATGATGCGTCACAATGCTTATTGCTATCTTACACCCTATCAACAATCAATTTTTTTATGCCTTGAGCCCGCGTCGTTAAAATAGCGTCAGAGTTTAGTAATAAATCTACACTGGTCTGGTGTGGTGGTCTGGAAGTGAGGTGTGTTCAGGTATTCTGGTGTATTTTTATCTTGGCGGCAGGAAATACAGGTGCGCCACTAATTGATTTAAACCCTGACAACAGTCAACATTCAGCAGCCCAATCCTATCATAGGCATCCAGGAATGCTGTGAGCTCAGCATGTGTACACCCCCGCTCGTTAAACACACAAACACTTTTACCTCAAACATAATCAGAATAAAGTATAAAATAACATTGCAAACAAAAGGGCCACACTGTTAAGATACGAACGCGCCAAAGTCAGAGCTCATTTGATATTTTACCATGCCAGTATGGACAACTTAAACTTTACCTCAGCTCAGTTTAAAGACAATATGAGAAATAAATGAATGAGAAAGTGAAATTACTATCATTAATTACTCCTAAACATGCAGAGGCAAATCTCTTCAGTCCCTTAGAAATAAAACAGTAAGAAGGTTCTGATTCAGAATGTAACTGAGATCAAATGTTACTTTCAGTACCACTTTAAAATAAGTCTCCTTTACAAAGGGTTTATAAATAGTTTATAAATGGTTATTCATTAGATTGTTCATACCATTCATAAGCAGTTACACACAAGTTCAAGCACAAGGGCACCACACACGTTCATGCGGTCTAACGTCTCGTGGCCGAGCTGTTGTTTGCTCTTGACACTAATTAAGACGTACAGTGCAACTCTGTCACTTCAATTTATCACACTATTTTTACGCTCTGAGAAAGTGCCTCTTAACATAGATCTGAATCACAGGTCTCAAGAGGTGTGAGTTATACAAACATCAACAAATATATGTGTGTGTGTGTGTGTGTGTGTGTGTGTGTGCAGCTCTGGAAAAAGTAAGAGACCACATAAAAATGATGAGTTTCTTTGATTTTACCAAATTGAAAACATCTGGAATAAAATCAAGAGGAAGACGGATGATCACAAGCCATCAAACCACCAAACTGAACTGCTTGAATTTTTGCACCAGGAGTAAAGCAGCATAAAGTTATCCAAAAGCAGTGTGTAAGACTGGTGGAGGAGAACATGATGCCAAGATGCATGAAAACTGTGATTAAAAACCAGGATTATTCCACCAAATAGTTATTTCTGAACTCCTAAATCTTTATAAATATGAACTTGTTTTTTTCTTTGCATTTTTTGAGGACTGAAATGGTCCTACTTTATAATAAGTGTCCCTAAGTACTATGTAGTTACACGGTAACAATCCATGTAACTACAGTGTAACTACTGAAGTACACATTGTTACAGATTAACTACAGAGGAACAGGTTGTGTAATTACACATGTGTATTAAGGTTAATTTTGACTTGTGTAAGTACACATGGTGAGTGTACCAGGGTGAGTGTACTTACACAAGTAGTAGAGCAAGTGTACTTACATATGTGTAACAATGTGTGTGTACTCAATCAGCCCTAATTACATACTAGACAATAGCTGTTGGATAAGTTTATACTCAACTTATCACACACACTATTACATACATGTAAGTACACACACATTGTTACACATGTGTACTTACACAAGTCAAAATTAACCTTAATACACATGTGTAATTACATAACCTGTACCTCTGTAGTTAATCTGTAACAATGTGTACTTCATTAGTAGTTACACTGTAGTTACATGGATTGTTACCATGTAACTACATAGTACTTAGGGACACTTATTATAAAGTGGGACCTATTTTTATTTGTAATTTGGGAGAAATGTTGTCTGTAGTTTATAGAATAAAACAACAATCTTCATTTTAATCAAACAAAAACCTACAAATAGCAAAATCAGAGAATCTGATTCAGGAACTGAAGTGGTCTCTTCATTTTTTATATATTATTTATATATATATATATATATATATATATATATATATATATATATATATATATATATATATATATACACACACAAACACACACACATATATATGTAAAATATATTTATTCCATCTAATGTGCAGAGAAGTCATTTTAAACATCAAGGTTCTGCTCAGTGCAACTTCCTCAAATGCATAAACTCCACATCCTCTTAGAAGCAAAAGCAAACACTCCAAATCACACTGTGTACACACACTCACTTTCACCTTCCGTTTTTCAGGAAGGTATTCTAAATTATTATCAAGCTCCCCCAACATGTGTGACCTTTTTCAGGACCAGTAGTCTGTGGCCAGATATATGAGACTAGTTTGTATTTTTCGTGCTACAAAGTGTAATTAAAACTCTTACATTTTCTCCAAAATCTGGTGCGCCTTATGTATGAATTCTGGTTGTGTGCTACACAGCGCCGCCTATTGGGAGACATTGGAGACATTGGACTGCACCATGCCTATGGGATCCAGCAGCTGGCTCCCAGTGGTTTAAAATGACCTTGTGTTTGACCTGTATGGGCATCAATCTGTACACTGCTTACTTCAAAAAAAAACATGGCGACACTCTTGTTCCCTTCCATCTAGGCACCCTTAGAAGTGTACAACATTAAAATGAGGGGGAAAAATAGCCGTCGCACTACAAAAACACCGGGAGCTGGCGTGTTTTGGGACAGGGAGGCATGCCACTATGCTTGATGATCAAATCGCCCAATCATTAAACTCAGACACATAAGCTGTTAAGAATTTGATGAGTTTGTGGAAGAGAAATGAACTGAAAAAGTGAGAGTATAGTTTTGCATTTTTTATGGATAATAAGTTGAATGAAGTTTAACTTTAAAGGTCTTCTTCCACTACAATCCACTTTTTCTTGTTCAAGATGAAATGAGAAATGAGAGGGAAAAGAGAATGATAAAGACAAGATGATAAGATGAGATGTATATAGTGGGAAGGAGACAACATTAGATGAAAAAAAATGAAAAGAGAAAGAAGGAGATGAGGTGAGACGAGAAGAGAAAGAGAAGAGTTTCGAGAGTCGAGAACCTCTGGAATATAATCAACAGAAAAATGGATGATCACAAGCCATCAAACCACCAAACTGAACTGCTTGAATTGTTGCACCAGGAGTAAAGCAGCATAAAGTTATCCAAAAGCAGTGTGTAAGACTGGTGGAGGAGAACATGATGCCAAGATGCATTAAAAAACTGTGATTAAAAAACAAGGTTATTCCACCATGGAAAAATAGCCGTCGCACTACAAAAACACCGGGAGCTGGCGTGTTTTGGGACAGGGAGGCATGCCACTATGCTTGATGATGAAATCGCCCAATCGTTAAACTCAGACACTTAAGATGAAGAATTTGATGGATTTGTGAGAGTATTGTTCTGTATTTTACTGTGAATGAGTTGAATGAAGTTTAACTTAAAGGTCTTCTTCCACTTAAATCCACTTTCTTTGTATAATACTATAAATATATGTCTCTCTGAGTTGTATATGATGCTACACATGAACCTGTTTCTCAGCCACCATTGTCTGCAGTAGCAGAGTAAGGCTAGTAAAAGAAAATCTTCAGAAATAGTTAATCAGAGAGACGTAAAATGTCGACGTCAACCAGTGACTTCACGGCCTCCCCCACCTCGGCTCAGCTAACAGCTTTTGTTTACAGAGCTAGTTAGCGTTAGCTATCTTGTGTAAATAACTGTAGGTTTAATAAGATCTCCGGATGTTTCCACGTTTTAAATATATACACCAGGGAAGCACAACTGGACAGAACAGCGGTGACATTGGGCGTCGTTCACGTCAGATTTTTTGATATAGAGTGGAATCTGGGGCTTCAACATGGTGAAACTGCCCAAGCAATGAATCACCAAGTCTCAGGAAAGAGTTTAGTAGCGCTAGTTCAAAGCGTTTCTCGCCCTCGGGGCCCAAAACTGGCTCACATGGCATTTATTCATAATAGAGACCACAACTAGACTGTTTAAAATGAATGAAAAAACGACGGAATAAGATCTTTAATTGACTGTCTTGTTTCGTTTAATGCACCTTATAATTCAGTGCACCTTATGTATGGAAATAGTGGCCCTTATAATTCGGTGTAGGGGTGTGCCATATCATATCGTTAGCGCTAATATCGCCAACATGTTTGAATATCCTGAATGATATTATACTCTTAAAATGTCGTGCAATATCACCCACCCCTAATTATTACATCAGGGTACTACTTTTTTTACGTTTTCATTTTCCATTATTTATCTACTAGAGACTATAGATTATATCTGTCCAGTATCATTTATTTTACTTTAATCCTGGATATATGGAGATATTTGGAATGCATTATAAGTCATCATGACATTCTGGATTCATGACTTCTGTCACAAATTTGATCAAATTCTTGTATTTCATTTCTTGTGTCTCAGATATGGGGTGTGACATAAATCGTATGCTATATTAAAATAAAATTTTCATTTTGTTGCAGTAATGTATTCTTGGGAAAAAAAAAATCGCTAATTTACATCGCCAAGAGTATCGTTATCGCAAAAAACACCATGAAATATCGTGATTTTATATTAAAGGGCCATATCGCCCACCCCTAATTTGGTGCACCTTATAGTCCGTAAAATACGATACTTGTGGTTATCTACATGTTCACATAACTCACATACGCATAATGGGTGCCTCAGGTACCATGCATCTGGATCTGATTGGTGCATCGGTTGAGAATGGTATTATGACAAACAAATGGCAAGAAATCTTTTCAAATGGAGCATCCCATCCATCTGCACCCACTACCAGGTCTCGATCCAACTCCATTAATTAACAACCCCTTGCAATAAACACACTTGCCATTCACAAGATAACACCTCACAACTTAGAGATGTGGGGGTTCCCAAGCTGTCCCCTGAGGTAAAACTTAATGATTGACTTTTATATCCTGATATCTGAAGGCTTTTCCCATAACAGAGTATTGTTACACAAACCATTAACTGTAATTTTTTCTTATTTTTTTTACAGTCTTCCCTAAGGCTGAAACAAACAAAACAAGCTTTCCACACCTCCTCATTCGCCCTGCATTGTGTGTTGGACGTGTTTTGAGTGTGAGGTCATGTATTAATTAATACAGCGCACTTCAGGCCACACCCACACTGCATCACAGTGTGATTCAGGGTCAGAACTGGTATTACATGGTCATGTTTTCTCTCCCTCCACTGTACTGAAATGAGGTCTGGGTTTGGTATGAAGTCCTTCCTGCTTTGTTTTCTCTAAACATGGCTAGCAGGCGTGTCTCACTCCACCAACAAAAGCTGCTGGTGTCTCTCTTATTGTGATGCACTCTGAACGAACACTATGTAAATAAACTGGCCTGGTTTTACATTAGTAACCAATGAAGGAATAAAAGAAAAGAAAATAAAAAAAAAACACACACTTTCTAACAATTTCTGTTTCACAAACCAGCCCCGGATTACAACCACAACACAGTAACTTTCATTTATTTAAAGAGAAGAGAAGAGAAGAAAAGAGAAGAGAAGGAAAGAAAAGAAACGAGAAGAGACGAGAAGAGAAGAAAAGAGAAGAGAAGAGAAGAGGAGAAGAGAAGAAGATGGAAACCAGAAAGAGAAGAAAAGTAAAGAAAAGGAAAGAGAAGAGAAAAGGAAAGAACAAAGATGAGAAGAAAAGAGAAGAGAAGAGACAAGAAGAGACTATAAGAGACGAGAAGAGAAGAAAAGAGAAGAGACGAGAAGAGATAGAACAGAAGAAGATGGAAACCAGAACGAGAAGGATTAAATGAGACAGAAGAGAAGAAAGGAGAAAAGAGGAGAAGAGTAGAGAAACAGAAACAAGATGAGATGAGAAGAGAAAGAAGTGAAGAAAGGAGAAAAGAGAAGAAGAGTAGAGAAATATAGAGACAAAATGAGATGAAATGAGACAAGAAAAGAAAGAAGACAAGATATAAGATGATAAAATAAGTAAATAGAAGATCAAATGAGGTAATAAAAGAGAAAGAGAAGATGAGAAAAGGGAAAAGAGAAAAAAAAGACAAGGAGGAGAAGAGTATAGAAATTTAGAGACAAGATAAAATGAGAAGAGGGAAAAGAGAAGGATAAAGACAAGATGAGAACAAGATGAGATGTATATAGTGGGAAGGAGACAAAATTAGATGAAAGAGAAAAGTTTCTTTGATTTTACTAAATTGAGAACCTCTAGAATATAATCAAGAGGAAGATGGATGATCACAAGCCATCAAACCACCAAACTGAACTGCTTGAATTTTTGCACCAGGAGTAAAGCAGCATAAAGTTATCCAAAAGCAGTGTGTAAGACTGGTGGAGGAGAACATGATGCCAAGATGCATAAAAACTGTGATTAAAGAACAGGGTTATTCCACCAAATATTGATTTATGAACTCTTTATGAATATGAACTTGTTGGGGGGTTTTGAGTTCATTTTACTCAAACATAAACCTATAAATAGCAAAATCAGAGAAACTGATTCAGAAACTAAAGTGCTCGCTCATTTTTTTCCAGAGCTTTTTGCATATTCGATGTTATTTGCTGGATGCTGTGCACTTTTTATTAATTGGATGGTATAATCTACCTCTACGCCTCACCAGGACTCAAACTGGTGTTTTGTGTTCTTGTGTAAATACACTGAACCATGATCTGAACGGCTGCCAAAATGCACTATGGGAAGCCTGTTGAGATAAGTGACCCTGAATGCTGAGAGGGAACTAGGTTGTGCTACAGATGAATGGGGCTGATAATCAGACTGTGCTATATGTTTTATATTGGTGCAGGGGAAGTGAAACCGGTCTGCTAATCTAAACACAGCACTGTGTTTTTCACTTTATAAGAGCGTGACAGGAACTCAACTGTTTCTAAAGTCGACAGTGTGAGCTTTAAAATCTACGTAAACACTGCCATCTTCTACCATATTAAAAACTAGGACCTTTACTATAATCTAGCAGTTGTTTAATCTACAGTACAGGCAAAAAGTTTGGACACACCTCTTTTTCAATGTGTTTTCTTTATTTGTTAAAACTATTTACTATTTATTTTTATAAACTATTTACATTGAAGATTGTCACTGAAGCATCAAAACTATGATTGAACACATGTGGAGTGTTATCTATTTAACAAAAAAAAATGAGCTGAACCTCCACAGTCACCGGACCTGAACCCAATCCAGATGGTTTGGGGTGAGCTGGAGCACAGAGTGAAGAAGGCAAAGGAGCAACAAGTGCTAATAAACACCTCTGGGAACTCCTTCCTTCCTTCAAGACTGTTGGAAAAACATTTCCATTTCAGGTGGCCACCTCTTAAATGAAGCTCATTGAG
Organism: Astyanax mexicanus; assembly: GCF_023375975.1. Lineage (NCBI taxonomy): Eukaryota > Metazoa > Chordata > Actinopteri > Characiformes > Acestrorhamphidae > Astyanax > Astyanax mexicanus. Next base: position 4,608,702 of record NC_064426.1, read on the forward strand.
AGAATGATGCCAAGAGTGTGTAAAGCAGTAATCAGAGCAAAGGGGGGCTATTTTGAAGAAACTAGAATATAAAATATATATATTTTTTTAGTTATTTCACCTTTTTTTTTTTTTTTTTTTTTACATAAAACAAGTACATAAAACTCCACATGTGTTCAGTTATAGTTTTGATGTCTTCAGTGAGCTTCTGCAGTGTCACAAGATTTATTTCAATCCAGTGTTGCTGGATTAATTTTTCACCAAGATCTTGCAGCAGCATTGATGATGGTGGAGTCTGACCACTGCACAAAGCAGCTCTTCTTCAGGATATAGCCGTGGCATTATGGGGGAATAAAAAAATCCATTGATGAAATAACCTGGTCTATATTCTGTATATTCAGGTAGTCAGCTGACCTCATTCTTTTAGCACCACATCATTTACTTACTAAAATCCAGGTGGAGACTTTTTTTTTGGCCAGGCAGCGTATAAAAGCCAAGTTACAGGTTTAGATTATCAACAGTTCAGTTTTTGCATTGTTATTCATTAGCCAGTAAATGAATCATGTGTGTCTAAGTGTGTGTTGAGTTGACGCCTACAGCAGAACCAGCACTGACCGTTCTTCTTCGGCCCTCTCCAGATAACAGCGTCATCAGGGCTGCCCAGCAGGAAACCAATAGACATGACTGCCAGATTATCCTCTACATACTAAAGAGAAGAAGAAGGAACATATACAGCACCAGTCAAAAATGGTACACATAGGTACACATGGTACACATAGGTCACAGTTTGGTTCACAAATAGGTAAATGTACCAAGGAAAAAAAATATATATATTTAAAGGTTGGGGTTAAAAGTTAAAATTGACCAATGGATTTATATTTATGTTAAGCCGTATCCAGTCGGGATTAGTTTCTTAGGGAGAAAATATTTTACACTTCTACTCAGTGATGAAACTCTTGCATCCGGACTGCAATTGAAAAACCAGGAGGACTAGTGAGTTCTTAGGCTTTCTCGGTCACGTGACATCGTGTTCAGTAGCTCCTCCATTTTCACTAGCTATTGTGTTTAACATGGATCTCCATGGAAATGCACGCTTAAAGTGTAATTATGGTGCAAGGCAGTGGACAAATAGCTATTTTATTAAACACAAGGAGACAAAACTCAGAGATGTGTGTCCAGATGGGACTAAAATTACCGGAGGACCACGTTCAGAGTCCAGCGAAACACAGTAGATAATTCAGCCTGTAATTTTCTCAGAGGACGATTGAGAAAAACACGTACATGGTCGTTCCGAAAGGGAATAAAATCACAGAGGATAAAAACCCCCATAAAAGACAAAATCCCAAACGGATAAGGCTTTATTGGTGGTAATTATTCAAAAAAATGATTAATCACAACAATATTCTGTGTTTAATCAAAACTTAAAACTAAGTGTTTTTTAAGCTTTAGGAGTAGCAACTGTGTTTATATCAAAGACTTAATTATAGCAACAACAATGATATTTTATTCTTTATTTTGTTTTTTGTTGAGCTAAAAGTTGAGTTTGTGCTCTGCAGCCCCGTCCGTGTGTGTGTTTAATGAGCGGGGTGTACGCACGCTGAGGTAAGATAGGATATGGCGGCTGAGTGTTGACAGTTGTCAGGGTTTTAATCAGTCAGTGGCGCACCTGTGTTTTCCGCCACCAAAATAGAAACTCGCCAGGAATTTACCTGAACACACCTCACTTCCAGACCACCAGGCCAACCACTGTAGATGTATTCCTAAACTCACAACAATATTCTAAGTTTAATGAAAACTAAATGTGTTAAATGTGTTAAATTTAAGCTTTAGGAGAGGAGCAGCAATTGTGTTTATATCAAAGACTTAATTATATACAATCGATTGGTTTAATGCTAAATAAAACCGCTAATATGTCACCAGGTGCAGTAAATTTGGTCAGGTGAATAACTTTTGTTAAAACTATATATAAATGTTTTAAAGTTTCCAGATTAATCACGTTTTAAGGGGTGAATATTGACAGAACTGATTATTTCACAGATCCTTACCACAGGAGACCAGCCAGAGCCACTCTGATGAACCTACACACACACACACAGACACACACAGACACACACAGTGAGAAAACAGCTGAACAACAGCAACAGCAACACACAGATAACATTACGGAAACCAGGAATGAAAAGCTTCTTATCTGATCAAACCCATTAATTACCTACAATATACAGAAAAGGGCCATATTAGATTTTAATATTATGGGCTGTTATATAAATCCACTGTTTATCTGTTTATAACAATGTGGAGTAGACAGTTTTAAAGTGTATGGCTTTAAATGCCAAACCAAGACAAACCGCATCTAAAAAGAGGAACAGAATCTACCAAAACAAGCTGAATAAAGCCACTAAAGGCCAGTTTCTCAGACACAGGTTAGGCCTCAAGTCTTAGACTACACAGCATTATGAAGGGAGATTTTCTATTAAAAGGGAGATATATTGTAAGACCAGGCTTAATCCCTGTCTGGGAAGTTGACTTTAAAGATCTGCAAGTTTTTTGGACATTTTAAACACTTTTATTTTAATGAAATCACTTTTAAAAAAACATGACATTTGTTTCCTGAGCTTTTTGACCTTTTATATTTTGATTAAAGTTAAAAAAAAATTATTTCAAAATAAAATGACATGGTCTGACAGCTTCATCAGCTCGCTGCGGTGGATGAGGAGAGCCAGTGATTCAGTGGAAACAAGCTCGATTTAGAACGTACCATGACGCAAAAGCACAGGTGCAGCTGAACAGGGTGCCCTATTTTAGTGATCTATAGGCGAGACATCTATTCAGCATCACACAGCTAGTTTTAGGGCATGTCGGTGTGTGTTTGGTATCGTGAGGGCACAAAAAAAAAAAAAAACACACTTTATATGGTGTGAAATGTGCAAAAGGCATGTTCTCATTCTCTTCATTAATCAATCATGGGTGTGGTTAATTTTGGGTGTAACATGAAATAAACCAATCAGTGTGCCAGTTGTCATTCACTTTAAGAGGCGGGTGAGCTCTGACTTTGGCGCGTTCGTATCTTAACAGCGCAGCGCTTTGCTCTGTGCGTCTCAGCAGAGACAGATACTGAGCTGTATGTTCACACTGTGAAGATACACCAGCAGCTCATTTATTAAGGGAACAGTAATGTTATTTTATTCTTTATTCTGTTTATTGTTGAGTACAAAGTAGTTATGGGTGCTAAGCTAAGATAGGATTGGACGGCTGACTGTTGACTGTTGTCAGGGTTTTAATCAGTCAGTGGCGCACCGGTGTTTTCCGCCACCAATAATATATAAACACGCCAGAAATTTACCTAAACACACCTCACTTCCAGACCACCAGGCCCATCAGTGTAGATTTATTACTAAACTCTAAGACGCTATTTTAACAGCATAAGCGCAAGACGTGAAAATAGACTGTTAAACGGGGTGTAATGAGCATTGCAACACGTCTTAAGCAAGGTGTAAAATAGGACCGCAAGACTTTGAACAAGAGTTTATAAGAGCTAACATACCTGCTCTCCTTCCAGTCCCATTATTTTAGGTACTGATGGTCCACAAATGTCGATGTCCAGCAGACCCACCTGAAATTAAACACGCAGACCAGTAAGAAACTACACTGTACTACAAATTTACATATTTATTGTCACACAAAAACCTTAAAAATGTCATCTTTGTAGTCAAAGGAAAACACTTCATATCTTTCAAAATAAAAAAAAGGAAATTTATTATTGTTTTTTTTTTTTGGAGCGTTTCTATTGGTCTGTTCATTGGTCTGGTCTCGATCAGACCCATCAGCATGTTCCCATCAACCATGTTCTCACGTGGTTTATTGGTGCATATTTTGGTGCGTTTAGGTTTATGCCTGTGTGAAAACAAACCAAACAGAGGGAGAAACGCTCCAAATTAACTCAGAATCAGAGAATCAGAATCAGAATCAGGTGTGAAAACGCTCTTTTATACTTAGCAAATTAAGTTTTTCTAATTCAGAAATCCTAACAATCAAGCTCAGAGGTTTATAATAAATTAAAAAAAAAAAGTTTCCTCTATACAATTTATCATGCATTTTTTATTCCAATGCCCCACGTTGGATTCATCTCCCGTCAAACGAGCAAATATATACTAGTATTTTAATTAACACCACGAATATAAATATATAATTACATTTTACATTTCCTTCATTACATTCATTCTTTTTTATCCTTTTACATTTTAATATCCAATATATAAAAACTTGCATCTTAAGAAGAACAAGTGCGATTAATCACAGTTAATCACAGAATACTGTTCTGATTCATCATTAATCAGATCAAACACCACTAATTGTTTTATATATACAGTTATTTCTGTATTTGCTGCAATTACTTATATATTAAACAGTAAGTTATTTAACTCAGAAACACTGAAACAAAACCCGCAATACAGTAAAGCTGCCACGTGATGGCAGTATTGTACAAAGCAAATCCAAATTCAGGCTGAGGAGTGGACTACAGAACCTGAGGTGCCCATGCTGGCCCATGAGTGAGTCCATCACCCAGGCAGAGCGGGGTCCGTTATTTACCCCCTGTGGCTCAATAGTACTGACCGCAGGGGTCTGGGAGTCCGGCACTGTCCTCCAGTCTACAGACTTACAATACAATCTAGAACCCAGACAGACCCGGGTTCAAGAGGCTGTGTATCAAACAGAGGAAGCTGTATCAGTTTCAGCCTCTGTGGTCTGAGAGAAACACTGATGTGGTGCACAGTGGAAAATGAGCAGGTGCGTATCGTGGGAGTTCCAGCATGTGTGTGTGTGTGTGTGTGTGTGTGTGTGTGTGTGTGTGTGTGTGTGTGTGTGTGTGTGTGTGTGTGTGTGTGTGAAAAAAGATAACACACAGTCAGCTCTCCGAACTTACTATATTAGATCTTTGTCTTTATATGTAAAGATATGTTAACATATATATTGGTATATGTGTTGTTATGTATTCTTTTTTTTTTACCTTTTGCATATTAACTTCTTGTTTTATTGCTTTGGCAAAAGTTGTTAATTGCAATTCATGCCAATAAATTTTTTTTTTAATTGAAAAATTGAAAAATTGAGTGAGAGAGAGTCAGAGAGAGAGAGAAAGAGAAAGAGAGGACCTGGAGAACATGCTGTAATTGATAGAATCATGAATCCTGCTCCAAAATGCTCAAGAATAATTTCCGTTCATCAGTTTGTGACTGTAAGCTGTGACATACCTGGGTTCTGCAGCAGGACAATGACCCTGAACAGACCTCTGTATGGCTCAGAAAAAACATGCTGGTTTATGCTCGAAAGAGATTTTACTCAAATAAATAAATAAATTGAATGATCATCTAAAACTGTGCTTTTTAATATACTCAGGTTTCCTTTGTCTGATATTAAAATGTGTTTGTTAATCTAAAAACTGTAAAAATAAAAAAAATTATAATTATAAAATCTGAATGGGGACAAATACTGTTTCACAGCCCTGTAGGTGTAACAACCACTTACTTGATGCAAATTATTCTATATTCTATTATATCTCTTTGCTGCTGCAGGAATTTGTACAATTTCCATTGAATATAATTAATAAACTGTTCATACTTTTATTCCTGAGTAACACAAAACAAGCAAACAGTTGTTCAATCAATTCCACCAAAATCCACTGGTGACGAACTATTTAAAATAATCCTAAAACAAAAAACTAATAAAATAATAAATAAAGCTGTGAGCAGAAGGTCACACCCATGTCTCCACAGCTGAGAATGTGATCGATCAGCAGAGGGAGGGGAAAAATTACATTTTTAAGTCTGTTATCCACGTCATGAGTGAAGGAGCTCATCCAGGAGCTTTTCTTTCTCTCTTTGTCTCTGTGTGTCACTGCATGCCTTTCCCATTACCCCGAGACAGATGTTTAGATGACACTGGGCCAGAGGAAATCTGATGATCTGGGTGTGTATCAGCAGCAGTAAGAGATGGGAGTGATAAGAAAGACAGGTTGTTGATTTTATTTCTGTGCTTTTGCCTTAGGGCTACACACAGTAGTGTAAAAACTGATGTAATTCTCCTTTTAATAAACTAATGATTGAAGTTAGATTTTATACAGTGCCGTCATGAACTCAAGGGCATTTTACCATCAACACTTTACACCAGGGGTCGGCAACAAGCATGAACCATCTGGCCTGTGAGGTTGTTTGAACTATAATGAACGCTAATAAAAAAAATAAAATGCTTCTCTGGCGAGCTTTTGTTTACATCCCTCCCCTGTCTCTCTTTTGTGCTCGGTGTGACTTTAGTTTCCGCCCGTTTTTGTTTTTCTACCCGTTCTTGGGCTCCCAATCTCCTTATGAGGGCCTTTTTTTTTCCCCAATCCTGATGACATGGGTTCGATCCCGTGTGAGGAGTGGTGTGTTTATTTATTTATTTATTTTTTTCTTTCTTCTTGGGTTTACCTGCTTTAAGATCAACTGTTCTGCAATTGGGTTTAAGAACCCTCTGGGCTGGAGAGCTACTAGTCTGTAGCACTCCATGCCATTACACTTCATTTTCAAAACAGACATTTTTTGTGGCCCACCAGGAAAATATCTGGTCCGTGGCCAAACTTAATTGCCGACCCCTGCAATAAACACAATGTACACTGTGTGCATTTTTATCGATTGGATTTATTAAAGATTTGGAAAATAGTTTTGTTTTGGGTTGATAAATTGAGAAATTTTGCCTGAAAGGCACTAGGAGAGTAAAGACAAGCACAAGTCTCCTCTGATAAAGTCAGACTCCGCCTCTTTTCCAAATATCGTTGATTTAGCATCACTGGGTAGCCAGAGCACTTTGAGGAAAGCGTCGGATCCACAGTTATGATGAAACAGCTAACAGACACCAACGCTGACTAAAATCACAATGGAGCTCCTATTGTACACCCTGTGTAAGGTGCTCATTGCTATGTTACACTTCTTTAACAGTCTATTTTCACACCTTGTGCTCTCAGCGTTAAAATAGAGCCTGAGTTTAGCAATAAACTTTATCTACACTGAAAAGTGTGGTGGTCTAGAAGTGGTCTTGAGGTGTGTTTAGGTAAATATCTGGCGTATTTCTATTTTGGCAGCGTGAAATACAGTGGTGCGCCACTGACTGAATAAAACCCTGACAACAGTCAACAGTCAGCCGCCCTGAATCTAGCTGCACGATAGATAACTGGTGCACTTTAGATCACTAAAACAGGGCCCTGAGAGTGAACACACTACACTACCCACCAAGACAGAGGAAGACCATCGTGTTCTCTCGGACTCTGGCTGCTGATGACAAGCAGCATGAAACGGGATTGAAACAAGGGATCCTCAAATGCTACAATGCATCCTTAATCGTTCATACAAATGTTACATTTTTTACAGTCCCAACAAGGCCAGTATCAGGCCACAAAGAACAGGAGCTTTTCTACTCCTCTCTGCTTCTTCTGAAGGCCATTTCCTGAAGGCTGACTGGGGTCTAATAAAAGTAAAAAGACGGACAGTGAAGATCCGCATTAACAGGCCCACAGAAACAACACAAAGAGCCTAAATCTCTCTCGCTCTCTCTTGCTTTCTCTAAATTTCTCTCTTTCTCTGCAGCTGAGGAAATAGTTTATTCAGTGTAAGTCTGGTGATAGGCAGAGCGAGGTCCGCAGTACTGCACATAAAATCAACATGCAGGTCAGGGATTTCCCTCCAGAGCTGCACATCACTGCTTCTCCTCCAAAAACTTTCCTTCTGGCTGACTGCACTTACACAACCCCGCTCCTCTTCTCAAGAAAACAAGATGAAGAAATGAAGATAAATGTTGGGTTTTCACACAAGCTGTTCTGTGATTCACAAGTAGCTTGTTGAAGACTTTTTTTTTGTGGAACCTCTCAAATACAAAAGCAAGAAGCACTACATGAAGTTCAAGATCAAGATCAAAAGTGTGAAAAGTATTCATCACCTTCATTACTCTGGAGGTTAAAGTATAGATATTTGGGCTTAAAATACTTCCGTAGAAGTTGAAGTAGTATTAACTCAGACTTTTTACTTTTTAGGTAAAAGTGTAAAGGTCCTACTTTTAAAACGACTTAAAGTATAAAAGTAAAAGTAAGGTAAGGGCAAAAAAATGCTTTTAGGGACAAAAACTTAGGCCGATCCACAGGGTCTCTATAGTACCAATTTATGTAGTTGATATGGGTTTGAATCCTGGCCATGTAGCTTGCCATCAGCTGCTGGAGCCCTGAGAGAGCACAACTGGCCTTGCTCTCGTTGGGTGGGTACAGTAGATGGCGCTCTTTTTTCCGCTCATCACTCCTAGGGTGATGTGGATCAGCACAAGGCTGCGTCTGCGAGCTGATGTATCGGAACCGAGTCGCTGCTGCGCTTTCCTCCGAGCGTTAGCGCTGTGATGCTACTTGGCAATGCTGCATCATCAGCAGTTCACAAAAAGAGACGGTGGCTGATTTTACAAGAGTCGTAGAGAACTGGGCTAGTCTTCATCCATCTTGTGTTAAAATAGGAAAAATATGAAAAAAAAAAGTAAAATTTAAATAAAAGGACATAAAAGTCATATTTCCTACCTCTAATTAATCATTAAGATTTCAGTATGTCCTCGTATCACATTTCTCTTTTTTGCAAATAGAAAAAAAGCATACTGATATAAATTCCATTTCATATCGCTCACTTTTACAGCAGGGTAAAAAAAGTCAAGAGAGCATTCATTAAGATGCCCGACACAACACGCTGTCCTTCCTCCGCCTTATGCCAACGCGTCAGGAGCTTCTGACCATCTGATGTGAAGAGGTTGTGGTGAAATATTGATTCTTTAACCTCCAAAACCTCAAACAGACAGCGCTACAGAAACTCCTACAGGGAGGCTGAAGAAAGCAGAAGCCTCAGAACTTTATCTCAAAGTGTAATTGACTAAAATGCCCACATACTGCTGAGCACACAGCTCCACTCCACACAGCCGGGGTTGGAGAAGTTGGCAGTGAACTGAGAGGTCACAGAGCTGATCCCACCTGATTACACCCTCAAACTATCCCTCAGACCCTGGAGCAAAGCACTTAACTCTCTGGAGCTTCAGGCAAACACACTCTGCAGTTGGCACCTGGGCTCCACAAACAGACACAAAAATACACAAAAGTGTATTAATAATGCATCGCACCTGGATGGAGCTCAAATGTTCATGACCCAGCTCACATATGCCACCTTGTGGAACATACTGGCTTCTACATGATGTAGAGCTGTAGAGGTACTCTGCCTGGTTGAGGTGTCTGGTGGAGTAATCATGAATCAGTCGGATCATATCATACACAATAATATCGACAACATTTTTATTTTATACCCTGAATTGTCGTGCCATATCACCCACCCCTAATTATCACATCAGGGTTTTACTTTTTTGTTGTTTTTAGCAAAAGAAACAAATCACACTGTTCTTATTTCCCAATATACATCTACTAGAGACGGATTATATCTGTACAGTATTATTTATTTTACTTGATTTTTAATCCTGGATATATGGAGATATTTGAAGCACATTATTAGCATCATGACATTCTAAATCATTACAAATCTAATATTTGTGCTATATCGTATTGTGTGCAATAATAAAATGTAATTTTCATTTATTGCAGTAGTATATTCTTGAAACATATATTTTTTTATTTATTCAGTGTTTTGTCATATCGTCAAGAGTATCGTTATATCGCCATATCGATCACCCCTATTACCTACATATAGAAACTGCTTCCCAGTCCCAATCTGCTTCCCAGACCTAAAGTAGGTCTAAGATGTAAAGTTAAGTTGAATCAGCCATATAATATCATACACAATAATATCGACAACATTTTTTATTTATTTATTTTTTATTATTTATCACACTGTTCTCATTTCCCATTATATGTCTACAAGAGACATATTATATATGTCCAGTATCATTTATTTTACTTGATTTTTAATCATGGATATATGAAGAGATTTGGAGCGCATTTTTAGTATCATGACATTGTGAATCATTACAAATCTGATAAAAAAAATATTTTTGTTTTTTTAATATCTCAGTTAAGGGTGTGCTATATCATATTGTATGCAATAATAAAATGTCATTTTAATTTTATTGCAGTAGGGTATTCTTGATATATATATTTTTTTAATTCAGTGTTTTGTCATATCGCCAAGAGTATCGTTATATCGCCATATCGTTCACCCCTATCACCCACATACAGAAACTGCTTCCCTGGTTTGAGTGATTAAATCAGAAGATGTTTTGAAGATTTTGAAAAGTCATTTATGGTGAAACACCTTCAGCATTTGAGAAATTCACTTGGATACAAAACTTGAAACTCAGCATCATGGAAAACATTAGCTCACAGCGACAAATCCAGCCAGGAGAAGAAGAAAAACATCTTCTCCATCCAGGAACGCCTCCAGATCAGAGAGTTATGCTTTCCTGTTCAGATGTAACAGATAACTAGTGATGCCAATGCTTCAGTGTATTCAGTTAAAAAAAAAAAAAAAAAAAAAAAAAAAAAAAAACACAGAAAAAGCAAAAATGCAGCGTATTACTGGTTTAAATTGTGGGTCATGATGCTTCGCCATCAGCAGCCGGACTCCGAGAGAGTACAAATGGGCATGACATCTCTTCTCTGGGTTGTAAAAGTAGTCTATTATTTACTGTGTATCTTTAGGTTTATTTATTGTATAATTCTTTTAGTTTGCAGTTTATATGCATGCACTAAATATTCTGCAATATTTTTTGCTGCATTATATTATTTTATGCTATATTATTTATTTTGCCACATTATGATTATTCTGTTATACTCTTATACTATATTCCTGAAATTAATTAATTATTTATGTTTTACTATATCGCCAAGCATATCTCAAAAATACCCTGAAATATCGTGATATTATTTTAGAGCCATATCGCCCACCCCTAACTCAGCATGCACTGGCATCAGCAGCATATGTATCATAGTTTACATAGATAGATAGATAGATAGATGCTTTATTGATCCCGAAGGAAATTTAGCATGTCAGGAATTGGGGAGAAAATGGGGTAATATTAGAAACTAAATGCATAGATATTTTCTAACCATTTGACTGGATAGTTTTGTATCTTTAGCCTATTCTCTTGAAAGCCTTCACTTCTTAAAGTTTAGTGTAGAGATTGACTTGCCTGTAAAATGCTGTAAACTGACTAAATATCCCTTCAAATTAACCCTGATACATTAATAAATCAGATTCATAAGTTCACAGATGCCTTGTGCTGACTGACATCACCCTAGGAGTGATGAGGGAAAAGAGAGTGACATCTACTGTACTCACCCAGAGAGAGCAAAGTCAACTGTGCTTTCTCAGGACTCTGGCAGCTGATGGCAAGCTGCATGACAGGGATTCGAACCAGCAATTTCCTGATCATAGTGGCAGGGTTTAAGACTGCTGACCACTCATCCCTACTCATTTAAGAGGAATTGTATTATTGGCAGATGGTTATGTGGGTGTAGCAGCTTGGTCTTCAGTCTTCTTGAAACAAGCAACTGCCTGGATCTACTGCAGTCCACCCCAACACACACCCACACACACACACACACACACCTCAGAGACCAAGAGAGCAAAGTGCTGCTGTCCAAGGCCAAAGTCAATGTTTGTGCAGGACCCCGCTCCCTTCCCTTTGGACCGCCACCATAAGGCAGCACATTAGTGCCTGAGAACAGCGAAGATAAAGATTCCTACAGACTGCACACATCCCTTCACCAACACAACCCAGACACTGAATACCAGGATGTGTTACTGATTCACCTGTCAGAAGAAACTGTGTAAAAATTAGCGCTGCACGATATTGGAAAAAAATTACATTGGATATGTTCTTTTTTCGAAGATACATATTACGATATTAAACAATGCAGGGCCTGTGATGTCCCCAGCCCCGCCCATACCCACGCGCTGTCTCGTGTCTGGTCCAATCAAGAGCTGAGTCAGCGCCGAGCTCAACTCAAAACCCAAGGAAAACAGCAAAACAACAGTAATCACCCCTTTAATCAGGTATTTAAATGTCTTTTTAAAAGGTTAGGCTGTAACTGGAAATATCTGCGCAAAACCCCCCGCTCTCGCGCTCCTCCTCCCCCTCGCGCTTCTCAGGCAGCAGCAGCCTGTCAGTCACACAGACACAGAGACAGCGCTGTGTATCTACTTCTTGTGTCAAGAATCAAAACATAGCAACATGATGTGTTTGATTTATTTGCCTTAAGTGACATCGCACGTCCTGCGATGTGACTATTGCGCAAGCTCACATCGCGATGACAATGCCTAAACGATATATCGTGCAGCCCTAGTAAAAACTATATATTATGTGTTGTAATACTCTATAAACCTTTAAAAACACAGTATTATTTTTTTAATTATTAGTACAGGTAAAAATATTGGTGACGGACAGTGGTTTGTTTCGTGTTGTTGTGTTTAAACCCCACCCACTACACAGCAGTGTTGTGATTCGATAAAAATGTAAGCAAACTTGCATATGACAGTAAGTTTTTCAACTAGGAGTAGAAGAAAATGCATTATATTGTCAGAGCTAGTGTAAAGATAACACTGTATTCCACCATAAGAACAACATACCATCTGGCAAACATAGTGGTGGTAGTGTGATGGTCTGGGCCTGCTTTGCCTCTGCAGAACCTGACAATCTGTTGTAACTGATGATCCTCTCTACCTGAAAAAACCCTGACCCTGACATTTCCCATCAATCAGTTCATGACCTGAAGCTCAAGCGCAGCTGGGTTAGGTAGCAGGACAATGACTCTTAGGTGTACAAAAGGCCACATTTGAATCGTTCCAAAAAAACTAAATAGGTCTTTGGACTGAATCCCTGGTTTGGACTGTGTGTGTGTGTCACAAAAAGAGAGAGAGATACGAGCTAAATCTAAATAAACATTTGTGGGTGGGTTCAGCAGGAGGGGTGTTTGGGATCAGATCAGCAGCAGAGACCCTCATCGCTCCCTCACTGCTTCACAGCTTTAATCAACAGGAAGGGTGAACAAACCCAAAGTCACACACAGGAAGTTCCTAATCCTGCTCACTTTCTCTATTCACAGCCTTTCCTGTGTTAGATGGGTCAGAGTTCACAGTCAGAGCAAACACAGCCAGTGCACAGTAAAGGCCACAGTTAGGGTTTATTTTATATTGTCAAAAGTATTGGTCACAGGTGTGTAAAATCAATCCCCCAGTCATGCAGACTGCTTCTACAACAAATGGGTCTCTCTCAGGAGGAACCGTGATCAACAAGCAGCACCTGTGTGACAAGTCCAGTCGTGAAATTTCACTACTCACTACTAAATATTCCACAGCCAACTGTTAGTGATATTATAACACATTGCACAGAGTTCACCAACTTTCTGCAGAGTTACAACATCACTACACACCTCCAAAATTCATGTAGCTTCAGATATATTAGACCAGGGGTGTCCAAACTACGGCCCGCGGGCCATTTGCAGCCCGTTTCCTTTTTTGGAGTAGCCCGTGAGGTATTTTAGAAATAGAATGAAAGTTGGCCCGCTGTTACATTCAATGTGAGAGGGTGCGCATTTCTAGCGCAGAAAAACGGGGCAAAAGAGTCTAAAAGCGAAGAGAGTGCGCATTTCTAGCGCAGAAAAACGGGGCAAAAGAGTTTAAAAGTGGAGAGGGTGCGCATTTCTAGCGCAGAAAAACGGGGCAAAAGAGTTTAAAAGCAGAGAGGGTGCGCATTTCTAGCGCAGAAAAACGGACCAAAGAGTCTAAAAGCGGAGAGGGTGCGCATTTCTAGCGCAGAAAAACGGGGCCAGAGTCTAAAAGCGGAGAGGGTGCGCATTTCTAGCGCAGAAAAACGGACCAAAGAGTCTAAAAGCAGAGAGGGTGCGCATTTCTAGCGCAGAAAAACGGGGCCAGAGTCTAAAAGCGAAGAGAGTGCACATTTCTAGCGCAGAAAAACGGGGCAAAAGAGTTTAAAAGTGGAGAGGGGGTGCATTTCTAGCGCAGAAAAACGGGGCAAAAGAGTCTAAAAGTTGCTGTAATTAAGAAGAGACATGAAATTAAACATCAATTTGTTTTATTACAGAGTGAGGCCCGTGACTTCAAATATATTTCTCCTTTTGGCCTCCAACAAAAAAAGTTTGGACACCCCTGTATTAGACAATTTCACACTCCAACTTTTAAGGGAACAGGTTGAGGGTGACCCCTTCCTGTTCCAAAATGACATAGAACATCATTACTTTTAATTATTGCAGAGACTGCGAGCCAGACCTTCTCGTGCAACAAAAATGAGAAAGAGGTACAATATAAAATAAAGCAGAATCTGCAGAGCTGCAGAGACGCACTGGAAGCTGGAAGTGAAGTGCTTAAGTGCTTAAGACTCCATTACTTTCCCCATTCTGGACGTCAGGCAACAATGCAGCGTTTTACACGGTGGAACTCCCCAGGCTGTGAGATTTAAATTGTTTGAGGGATTAAAGATTATTCCAGCGCATGAGCTGCCAAGAGGTAAACGCAGCTCGCAGACTGGCCACTGACAGCCCTATTACAGCCCAGATCAGATCAATAACCCGCTCACGGGTCCGAACCACGACCCGGAGGAGAGGAGAGCAGAGCTACAGTCAGGACTATAGAGTCTCTCTCATGCTGCTGATGTTGTTCTGTCTGCAGCAGGACTAGTACTGTTCTGACTAAATGCAGCAGCTCCTGCACTGCAGAATAACTTAGTACAGCACCTCAGAGAACCAGAGAAAAACCTTAATTCTGGTCCATCTTAAACAGATTCTGTAAACCCTAGACTGTATAAAGATTTTTGAATCATACCACAATCAGTAAATAACTCTACAACATTGGAGAGACGTTTACATTTAATATTTTCACCCTCCTGTTATGTTCCGGGTCATTTTGATCCATCTTAAAGTTTGAAGATCTAGGGTGCCGAGTGGTCCAGCGGTCTAAAGTGCTGCCACTATGAGCAGGAGGTCTCCGGTTCGAGCCCCAGCTCATGCAGCTTTGCCATAATTGCCACATTTGCCACAATTTGCCACAACTGGTCCCTGCTCCCTCCCAACATCAGTCCTGGCGCTCTCTCCCCACATCACTCCTAGGGTGATGTCCGCAGCAAAGGGCGTCTGTGAGCTGATGTATCAGAACCGAGTCGCTGCGCTTTCCTCCGAGCGCACTGGCTGCTTGAAAAAAAGCGGTGGCTGACTTCACATGTATCAGAGGAAGCATGTGTTAGTCTTCACCCTCCTGGTGTGTTGGGTCATCACTAGTGATAGGCGGAGTCCTAAAGAGTGGGTAGGGTAATTAATAATAATTTAATAATAAGAAAAAAAAAAAAAGTTTGAAGATCTTGAAGAAAAGTTTTTTTTTTTTTAGTATGTAACTTCTTCTGCATGCCTTAATTAGTGTAATTATGAAAATATCTCACATATTTGCAACAACCACCCCCAGCAAAAATAAAAACTAAAACAAAATTGCAATGTTATGTTTCAATGTTATGTAAAACTATTGTTTTTATATGTTGGTCTTTCAAAGGTAGTCATTTAAATTATTTTTTTTTATGAAAAACTAGGAAATTATCCTAATTGAAGCATCACCTGTTAGAGGTAAGGAACACCATTGCACTGGAGTTAATAAAATATTTTTTTTTACACTGCTTGGAAGAATCATCTGCTTGTTGGTATCATCTTTTGGGTAATTAAACATGAACCGGGTCAAATTAACCCCGGAAAACCATTGCTGTCCCTGCCAAATGAACATAACAGGAGGGTTAAATAGCTATTCCTTTATTTTCTTTATTTTCTACATTGTAGATTAATATTAAAGCAATTAAAACGATTAAAGGACACATATGGAATTACTGTATGTAGTAAACAGTATAAAATCCCCTGATCTAAACCTGATGAACTGAGATGGTGATTTGAGGTGATGAGGGATTGAGGGATGAGCTGGAGCTTCACAGCTTGAAGGAAAAGAGCCTACCTCTTTGGAGTCGTCACTAGCCAGTGCATGAGCCAGGTGTGCACTAAAGGTGCTTTTACCAACGCCCCCTTTCCCTGATAAAACCAGGATCTTGTGCTTCACAGTGGCCATCTTCAACTTGATCTCCTCTATAGCTGCAGAGACAAGAAATAAAAACATTTCAGCTTTTTTAAATAAAACTAACTTTTAGGAATATTGCATTTTTTTGTTGTTCATAGTTCATTTACTCATATATTTCGATCAGTCATAACATTTTGTAATAAAGAACAGGGTGAAAGGAGGATAATAATTAAGTATACAGAGAAACAGATACAGAACTACAGTCTGTAAATATTATAGAACTACAAAGTGTTCTATATGATTTATGGAGATGAAAATTTTAAGAATGGGTGTAGAAACAAGTAGGTGGTCATAATGCTATACATTAACTGTAGTAACATCAGCATAATGCACAACCTCCTGTGGTTCACTGATAGAATCATAGCTCATTTTTAATAAATCCAGGAAGCCCATAAAATTAGGGATGTCCCAGATCTGATCATGTAATCAGAAATCAGGGCCAATCACATTATTTTTTAAAGGATGGGAATCGGTGAAAAGATCCAGATTACTGATTTATCAAATCAAATGTAACATTATATTGTAACTCCTTAAGTTCACAATAGACTCTGCAGCATGTGCGCATTGATAATACGCATGCTGGGCTCTCCCTCTTATTCACTAAATTGATCTGTTGTGTGTGTTTGTGACCACTTGTGGTGTCGCACTACTGAAGGCTCTAAAACACACTCTCTGTCTTTCACATGCTCACACACACAAACACAAAAACACTAAACATATTTACATGAACACTTAGTACTTATGTAGTTTATTTTGTGCTGATTTTGTTTTCTGTTTTGATACTGTTATTTCAATAATAGTTAAAAAAATATATTTTAAGAATCTTAAGGGACAACTTATATATGATTGGGAAATGCCTAAATTAAATCACTGAAGCACTTAAAAATAGATAAGAACAAGGAAAATACCTGGATCAGGAGCTTTGGCGGCACCAGAGGCGCATATTGTCTGGTTGGGACATCCCTGGCATGCTGAAGACTTCCCAGCTTGCTCACTGGTGGTGCCCGGACAATCTGACGAGAAAAAAAAAAAAAAACACTTTTGGTACCTCTTAAGTGAATTTCACACAATTCACAATATTATATACACAATCACACTGCAGACAAGAATAGTTTATATATATTTATATATTTAACATCCAAGCTATTTTTGACTATATAAACCAAGAATGATCAACCACTTCAAAGCAATCCGGACAACCTCTATCAATGGGAATGATAGAGGTTGGTAAATTGGGCATTGACAGTAAGTAAAAGCACAAAGCAAGTAAACAGTAGAATGGAAGCTAATATGTGGTATGGATTTAAGCCCAAGATAGGGGGTGTTTCTAATAAAATGGCCAAAGAGTGAAAGCATAAGGTATTAAAGTATTTAAAAGTTTTTAATAAAGTGGCCAGTGAGTTGAAGCACAAGGCACTACAGGTGTTTCTAATAAAATGGCCAGGGAGTGAATCACAAGGTATTATAGGAGTTTCTAATAAAGTGGCCAGGGAATGAGGCATGAAGTATTATAGATGTTTCTATTAAATTGGCCAGTGAGTGAAGTATAAGGTATTAAAGGTGTTTCTAATAAAGTGTTCAGAGAGTAAAAGCACAAGATACTATAGGAGTTTCTGATAAAGTGGCCAGGGAGTAAGGCATGAGGTATTATAGATGTTTCTATTAAATTGGCCAGTGAGTGAAAGCACAAGGTTTTATAGGAGTTTCTAATAAAGTGGCCAGTGAGTGAAGTTTAAGGTATTAAAGGTGTTTCTAATAAAGTGGCCAGGGAGTGAAGCATAAGGTTTTATATGTGTTTCCAAAAAAGTGGTCAGGTAGTAAAAATACTAGGAAGGCTATTATGGGAGTTTCTAATAAAGTGGCCAGTGAGTGCCTGTAACCCCAGTGAAAAGACAACTAGCTACATTTAGAGTTTGACAGTGCACCAGAGGTATAAATATAAGTGTTTTATGTGTGTTTTATATGTTTGTGAGTGTGTAGAAGTGTGGTATATATATTTTATATGTGTATAAGTGTGAATGAGTGTATATTTGATTGTATAAACCGTATATTAAACGTTATATTAAAGCTCCAGTTGAGAGCTGAACTGAGGGAGCTGACAGTGTATAAACGAGCTTTTATGAAGATGTCAGTTTGTTAATAAAAGAGAGCGGGTGTGTATGTGTCTCTAAACAGTACACACTTTAATTAGAGTATTATAGTGCTGTATTTATCATTAACTTAACTTTTAAACTCTTTAAAACACTCACGTTCAGGAGCGTCAGTCGGAACGTCCGCCATCTCTCAGCCCGGTGCGCTGAATAAACCTGTCCGTGTGAAACCAGGCGATCACCGTTCCGCGCTGATTCGCTGTTTTCCGCCTATTAAATAAATTATTTAATTAATAAATAACAGTTTTCTGCTCCTGTTCATATAATACATTTATTCTAAACCGCACTGTGCCAGAGGTTATAGCAGATCTGATCCTGGATTTGCTGTAATATCTCTACATGGGAAATACCATTCCATCTGCGCTGCAGAAACAACAGCAGGGGCGCATCTCAAACGGATCCCTGCTCCCTATGTAGTGCACTACGTAGGCAATTAGTTAAAGTGTGCATTAAAGAGGCACTAAACCCTAAACATTATTTTCATTAATAGCTAAAATGTGCTAATTTGAAGTAATAAAACATACCTAAATTACTTAAAATTTGTATAAACATTTCCTAACCTTTCTGCCTCAGTGCCCTCTCAGGTTTAAGTGTGCTATAGGCAAGTATGTTGTTGACATTGTCCCATGTTTACATTATCCCAGGTTCACACTGTCCCAGATTAACATTGTCCCAGGTTAACATTCTGATGTTAACACTGTCTCAGGTTAGCATTTTCCCAGATTAACATTATCACAGTTTAACATTGTGCAAGATTGGCATTGTTCCAGTTTAGCATAATCCCAGGTTAGCATTGTCCTAGGTTAACATTATGCTAAATTAGCATTGCCACAGGTTAGCATTGAAGCAGGTTAATATATTGCCAGGTTAGCATTGTCCCAGGTTAACATTTCCAGGTTAACATTGTTCCAGGTTAACATTCCCAGATTAACATTGTGCCATGTTAACATTGTACCAGGTTAGCGTTGCTACCGATACCAGTTGATAACAACACAATATCATTACTGTCCAATGAAAAACAAGTATCTCCAGCACAGCAACTTATAATTTATAATTTCTTTTAAACTTTCAATGAAATGAAACTTTCAATGAAATGAAATATTTCAGGTCATTTTGAAGTATTTGTATTGGTATTTTCGCCAATAAATTGTGGCACAGTGTAATGGACAGTTTCTCTATTCAATTTATGTAGTAAACAAAAAATCGACAAAAATAAAGAAATAGAGATACTGGTTTAATGAGACACTAAGAGCTAATAAACTGTATTGTGAATGTGTGGGACAGCCTCTTGGATTCTCTGAACTCTGAAGTGTTAGGTCACCTGTAGGACTGTTCCAGTTACAGTTTCCTACTTGAAATTAGGAAAATCCAGCATCTGAATGTAAATGAAACACAGCAGTATTTTAGCAAACTTTGTGGAGCCCCTCTGGGTTCAGTTTTAGGGTTTGTGAAATTGATGCTAGTTGTTGCAGTAATATAGTTATAAGAGTGAAGAACTCCAGTGGGGCTAAAGGGTTAACCCAGTGTCAGTGGGGCTGTATTGAGGAAGCTCCAGCCACGTTCTGGAACGTACAGGGTTGTTTCCTAAACGCTCCCGGGGGAGTCGTGTCACGGTGGACAGGGCGGCTTTGTTGGTGAATGGTTCAACAGTGAATGTTTCCGTTCAAAGCAATAGGAGGGGGTGATGTGAGAAGCTCTGTGATTGGCTGACTGTTTGGCCATTTGTCTTTCTCATCTCAGACTGTGTGCTGTGGAAATGCTTTAGAGTGTGACGAAATAAAGCAGGATGAAAGAGGTCTGGACTGTATACAGTTTCTTCCATTTCAGACTTATAACTGTTTGAGTTTCTCAAAATACATTCAATATACAATACAATTCAGGACAATATATTGTAAGTGCATTTAAATAAATAAATAAAAAATGTTAAACTCATATATTATATAGCTGTATTACACACAGAGTGATCTATTGTAAGTGGCTTACAGTTAATAAAACCCAAAAGTCAGTATCTTAGATAATTAAAATATTATATAAGACCAAATGGCACTTTTGGCAGTGTGGGCAGTGTGCCAAGTCCTGCTGAAAAATGAAATCTGCATCTCCAAAAAAGCATGAAGTGATGCATTGATTTTGGACTTGATAATAGAACACAGTGGATCAACACCAGCAGATGACATGTCTCTCCAAACCATCACTGATCATCAATAAATTTTACATTTCATTTGTAAATCAAGGGAGCAGAGTCTGGAGGAAGAGTGGAGAGACACACAGTCCAAACTGCTCGAGGTCTAGTGTGAAGTTTCCACCAATCAGTGATGGTTTAGAGAGACATGTCTGATCCACTGTGTTTTATTATCAAGTCTAAAGTCAGTGCTGTTTTGTTTTCCCACAAAATCTTACAGCACTTCATGCTTCCCTCTGCTACTGGCAACTTTAATGGAGATGTGGATTTCATTTTCCAGCAGGACTTGGCACACTGCCCACAGTACTGCCAAAAGTATCAATTGGTTTTGTATTTTACACTAATTTTGGAATTCTGATACACTGATTTTTGGGTTTTTATTGTCTGTAAGCCATAATCATCAACAATAAAATATTATAATATTATATTATATTAAATCAACACTTAAAATAGATTACTCTGTGTGTAATACATCTGTTTAATATATGAGTTTTACATTTTGAACTGAATTGCTGAAATAAAGTTATTTTTTTCAATGATATTAAAATTTTTAGAGATGCACTAGTACATTTTAGTTTTTACCATTTAAAACAGAGGTGTTCAAAGTTTGGTCCTGGGGCCAATTATGGCCTGTGGACAAATATATTTTATTCATCTTTAGAAATACAATATTAATGGCTTGGGGTTAGGTTTCAGTTCTTCCTTTCACTGTGTAAAATAAAGAGCCTCTTCTCTGACTGAACTGTACATTAATTTACAGAACCACAATAGACTTGATTTATGTGATTTAGTAATTACATCAAATATCCTGTTACATTTACTGCGCTAAAATTAAATCAGTTCTTAATAAGGAATCTTAATTGTTATTTTTGATTAAATGTAACTTTTTGAATAATGTATGAATAATACATTTTTGAAAGAAAAAACTGACCATATCAAAATATCCTTTTTTTGTTATTTGTTTATTGGATAAAAGATAAAAAACTAAAGTTATGAAACATTGGCTAAACAGCATAGATATTAATAAACACAGTGTATAAAGCAAAATAAATATTATACAAAAGCCCTACAAGAGTAAAAAGGGAAAAAAAAGGAATTACAATGTACAATTTTACAGTTTTTTACAGTATTCTGTGAGCAGACAGTAGAAAGTATATTGTATTGTGGACACATAGTGGGATAGGTAAGCTTTTCTATATGAATACAAAAATTAAATATCCTCTTTAAAAAAAAAAGCTTTCACACCACTGATTTAAACCATTGTTCCATTGTGAAACTTGTGGAAAATCGCTATATTCTACTCGAATAACAGACCCTGTGATTCTGCGTAAGCGTGTTTCCCCAGATATCTTGTTTTTTCAGAAGAAGAAACTGGATGTTGTGACGGTTGTGGCTGCAGGTGTTTGGAGGCTCCAGTTGCATGGACGGTGGCCTTTCTGAACAGGCTGTTGTGTGTGGAATGCTGGAATATGATACGGCCATTGTTCGCCCCACCCTTTACTATCCCCTGACGAGAGGAAGCATTTCGGGAGTGCTGGATTCCCCTCTATTCAAATAAATAACTGCCTGCTTCTCAGCTCCCCCAGGTAAGCAGCAGTTCTGCTGAACGTGAGGCGGTGCTTAGGCTCAGGCCGAACAAGGAAAGAACACAGTCAGTGAGGCAAACAGCTCTCAGATAGATAATATGTGCATGCGTAAACACATTTAACCATTTATATATATTTGAACTTAAGAATATTTGCATTATTCAAACAAGAGTAGAAGTCCAATTGCTGTAATACAACACTCTGTCCTGAAGGGGGCGTCACTGATTCAAATGGAGGGAATGTCTTGAATGAAAACTGTAGATACTGCACCTCACAAGTGTACACTTAAAAATTGAAAACGATGTGATGATCAAAAGCCATCAAACCAAGCAGACCTGCTTGACTTTTTGCACCAGGAGTAAAGCAGCATAAAGTTATCCAAAAGCAGTGTGTAAGACTGGTGGAGGAGAACATGATGCCAAGATGCATGAAAACATGAGGCATGTGATTAAAAAGCAGGGTTATTCCACCAAATACTGATTTCTGAAATCTTAAAACCTTATGAATATGAACTTGTTTTTTTTTTTTTTTTGCATGATTTGAGGTCTGACTGAATGAATGTTCATTTTACATATACATATAAATAGCAAAATCAGAAAAACTGATTTAGAAACTGATTCAGAAACGGAAATAATCTCTTTACTTTTCCAGAGCTGTATATTACACCTATTTTACAAAACATATATTCATACAAGTATGTGGCCTACTTTCAAATTAAACCTACATCTAAACTTACCCATTAAACCTAAATCTAGTCGAGTAAAAGTAAAAAAGTACTCAATTTAAAATTTACTTTGAGTAAAAGTTACGTAGTTACTTTTATTTATTTGATGTAAAGTACAAGAAGTCATAAATTCAAAGAATAATTTGGACCTTTCAGGCAGTATTTGTTTAGCCCACCCCATGAAACATTTTCAAGAACAAGTGGCATAGGTTTCTATGATCCATTTTTTTTTCTTTACTGTTAAATTTTTTTAAAAATATGGTCATATATGTGACTATAAACCATATTTTAATATATTTTACAGTTCATTATTATTTTTTAACTTCCATTGCTGTGGCAGATTGTTTAATGTTTTCAATAAAAACTTAAGAAATTATCATTGAAAACATGAAATCATACAAAAAAATGTTGGTGGGCGCATGCTCAGTGCCGTAAAGAAACACATATCGATGGGTAGCATAATTCGACAGAACACTGGTTCCCCCGAGCCGTGCACACAGACCCCGGCTACACAGCTGATATACACAGCATCTCTTCCGCATATATATATATATGTTAAACATTACTGGGAAAAGTTTAGCTGCACTAACATGGAGAACAAAACTCACATTTTTTAAAAATTCATTTTTAGTTTCCCCCCAGCATTTAATTATTTACTCAGTAATGGGGAGTTTTCCAATGTAACTAAGTAAATTACTTGTGTCAAAATGTACTTGAGTAAAAGTAAAACTACCTATTTTAAAACCCACTTTGAAAGTTACAAATTACTAATAAAATCTAATCAATTACAGTAATGTGAGTAAATGTAATTCATTACTTTCCACCTCTGGTTTTGGATAATTTAGATTAATTATATGAAGAATTTAGATGAGGCGGTTCCAATGGTGGGTGTTATTCGCCCTCTTGGTGTTGGGTAGAATGGTGGATAAGAGTCTCCTCCAGTTTGTTTTTTAGAGCATTTCATTATAGTGGCTGCTGCTGGTGGTTTGGGTTGGTATTTTATGCACTCTCGACTGTTCTAAATAAAGTTTTCTCTTACATAAACAGCAGCACTGCAGTAGAATGACATCGCCATCTCTCTCCTCACCTGTAAACTCATTTGTGAGAGTGAAACCAGCAGTCAGTGTCGCTCAGAAAGGCAGGCCTATCTCTGTCACCTTAAACAGCCCGGGGCGAGCTCAGAGTAAAAAACGTCAGTGAGACTGCTCCACACACACTTGGCCTGAAATCAGCCCTGTCCCAGCTGGACCAGCCACTGCAGTGTGGAGTGTGTGCGTGTGTGTGTGTGTGTGTGTGTGTGTGTGTGTGAGTGAGCGAGCGTACATTCATACTTGTGCTTTTGTGTCCCTAGTTGAAAAGAGCAGGGAGTGTGTGTTTGTGTTTCAGACACACTGTTTGCTCTAGGGCTATTGTGCCCCCATTGAAACTGTAGACTGCATGCAGGATGGCAGATCCTGGCTGTGTATTATAGAGTTTCTGTGGGAATAAGAATAAGAGTAGATGGACCTGGCACATGTCAGGGGCTCACTTAAGGCCATTCCAATGTAATGTTTTGTATTAAAGGGGAAATATTATGTAAAACTCACTTGTTTGCCTGCTTTTGTTTTTTATTCACTTTTGTCTCGACTGCCTCTATAATAAACATTTCAAACACCAAAAGAATTCACCAATTGGTGAATCTGTGAATCAGCCGAAAGAGTTTGGTATCAGGAATAATTAGACTTTGTTTGAGGGAGGAATCTGTATTTACTGTCAATGGCAAGTGCTATAGCTCTGAGAAAATGCTTATCTTATCTGTACAGTGCTGTAGTTCCTCAGTGCTGGAGTATGGGCAACCCATATACCATATTTCTTTTGCGCTATAAGGCTTATAAGGCAGATTATAAGATGCACTATCAATAATCGTCTTTTTTATGGTCTATTCTCATACATAAGGTGCACTGGATTATAAGGTGCATTATGCGAAAGGAACAGTGGTGTCGCCATATTTTCCTTCTAGTTACTTATCTTATCTTAGATTTACAGTTCTCACTGCTGGGTGGTGAGGCCTGTAAATCTAAGCTAAGTTAAGTAAACAAAACTGCGATTCTTAATAAAAACATTTTATTCTAAAGTCAAACGAGCGCTGGATGTTAATATACATAGATTTCTTTCCTGAAAACTGTTTATCTGGGTGAGTAAAGTGCTTCCAATATGCTTAGGTTTCCAGATTTCCACTAAGGCTGGGTGCAGCAATATTATCATTAGCAGCTAACCGCTAGTGGTAGCAACAGTTAGTTAGTGGCTAATGCTGTCTGATAGCGCTACACAGTATTAGATAGCGGTTTGTCCCACGTAGCTTGTTTTAACATAGTTAGCGGTGAAAGAGGAAGCATTTAGCGTGTTAAGCGGGTAGGGTAATGCTAATACTGCTCCAGCAGTGCTAGCCGGGGTTAGCAGCAAGCTAAAGGGCTGGCCCATAATACTCACCTCGGAATAACGAAATAGCAAGCACTTAGTGAGGTTAGTAAGGCGCAGTATCAATGAACGTCTATTTTCTGCTCTTTTTTCATACATAAGGCGCACTTTAAGCAACAACAGTAAGGAATAAGGGTGTCGCCATGTTTCCCTTCTAATGGAAAAATATGGTAAGCTCGTTTTCAGTGGAGCTTTGTACTACTCTCTCTCTCTCTCTGAGAGGTGAGGTGCAGTAGTAGAGAAGACCTCCGGAGCGAGAGTGGTCATGTCCGTGGGATTAGAGAGTGCACTCTGCCGGACCCCTGTCAGCTCTGCTGGAGTGGATCGGACCCCCTGCTCGACACCAGGTTGAGCGGCCGGGCGTTTGAGAAGTGTGTGCCGTGCTGAAGCTTTATCGTCTAAAGCTCTTGTGACCAAAGGATTATAGCCGGGCCAGAATCCACCATGACATTCCTCAAAATCCTCTTCCTATAGAGCACTGAGTGTTTTTTTTTTTTTAAAGCACTTGATTCATCTCATTGGCTGCAGTAGAATGAGCGCTGAACGGCACTATTGCGCTAAGAGTCCTGCTACAGCTAACAGCTAACAAATGGCAAATTTACTGGAATACAAAAAAAAAAAAAAAAAAAAATTAAATTGTTTTATTGTCACATCACACACTATACACCCACTATTTGAATGAACTGAAATAAATAAGGTCTGTTTTATGTTTAAAAATATATATATATATATATATATATATATTTCTAAACATTACTCAACTATTTTGAGTTAGCTGAACATTTTTAGGCACATATACATTCAACCAGAGATCTGTTAAGAAGTTGAATCAACCTTTACTAACTGAGTTTAGTCTGAGTTTTAACATTGGTAGCTTCTTTTCCATTGGCTTGGTGTACTAGGTGTATCCTCACATTTTCTGACAGACACTCACCATCAGTGTGTAGTCATTCCCTGGGCTACGTTAGGTAATCTTGTCATATATATAAGATATAAGTACTCTTTACATTTTAAAAACAGTCTCGTTACTCCTATTTAATTTCAGCTCGTTTTCATTCCGGCTTCTCATCATTCAATAAAACCCCTATCCAGATAAATCTCTCCACCCAGATAGAGTGAATCTGATTGTGACTGGATGAGAAATATAAAAATATACCATTCCGACTCCCTATTGGTTCATACTGTGATCCATCACACCTGCACATCACGTCACGCCCCCCCCCCCCCCCCCCCAACACTCCAGCAAGAACATAGCAGACGTATGTAGCCTAGTATGAAGATGAAATTTAGCGAGTGCCAGCAGGTCAGAGAATAAAGCCCCAGCGTTCTTAGTTTCAGTAGCCCCAAGCTGCCTTTTGAAGTCAATTACAGTAATTATCATAATAGGAAAAGCTGAACCCTGCTGTATTGTCTTGACCTGAGATGACTCCCCGCAGAGACAGTGGGCGAACGTCAAGAAAAATAAGAAGCTTCCAATTTATGCACAAACAGGGTTTCGCCGAAACAGGGTTTCACTATTAGCCAGTGTAAGCGGATTAAAAGAAAGTGAGGCGTGAGTTGGGTTTTAGAGATGGGGAAAGGTGGGGGCTGAATAGTTATGGGTGGTGACTTTCACTGCATCCAATAATAATCTTACAGACTTTGCCAACACATATATTCATCATCGAGATGTTCACAGACGTCTTTCAGCCTTTCTTACGCTTTCTTTCTTATGCTGAACTCTTTGGGGCTGTAGATGTTGTTCTGGCTTGAGTTCAGGTTTATCAGTTCCTGCACTGACCATCTTTACTCATCTTTACTCACTGCCAATATGCACTCACTGAGAAGACCACACTAATCTATCTCTTTTCAGTCTTTTGGTTGAGAACCTCAGACTATATGCAACAGGATTACCAGTAGACTTTGTTTGAAGGAGGGCTCTGTACCTACTGTCTGTGGCAAGTCAGCACCTGAGGGAGATGTATGTACTTTCAAATATGATTTTGAAAGTTTTGTGCTTCAATCGCAGTCAAGCATGATCTAGCTTTTTTGTATTTTGCCATTTAGCGTAAACATTGGCTGTGGCCATTAACTGGTAAGATTATATGCGTAAAAGTGACAAAGCCCTTAAAATGTTCATTCTGAAAGAGACTGAAAGTGGTAAAAATTGAGCTGGTGAGTTTTCTTTATATGAGAATGATTTTGCATAAGAACTTTAAAGAACATGTTTTGTATATCCCATAGACTTGTTCTAACGTTGAGGAATTACCCTAAAAACGAGAGGTAGGGGTACAAAGTAGAAATGGGTTTGGGCCTATAGGTCTGCTGAGCCACTCTGGAGACCAACCATGGAGAGACAAGAGGAAGACCCCAAATGTATCCAGTAAAATTAGTTGATAGCAAATGGACAATGGAAAGTGTAGCCCACAGGAAGTGACTCATGTGTTACCGTCACGTGTATCACCACCAACCACCACTCTCTGGTCTGATCTATTCACTGCGGAAATGCAAATCTCATTCTCTTCCATGGCACTGTGGAGGAAACCAAACATAAACAGGAGCCGGCAGCACCCCACCCAGTTTCCAACCAGTTCCCTCCTGCTCCAGTCTGACAGAACACACAGTGTGGTTCTATTTATTCCATCAGGAATCAGGGGATATGTATATTTCTAGAGTACCAGTCAAAGGTTTAGACACGCCTTAAATTAAGAAAAGAAAAGTAGCACCTTTTGCTTAGATGACAGCTTTGCACATCTTGGTTGGATTTTCTCAGTCAGCTTTATAAGGGTAGAGTCTCCTGGAATTCAGGCTTTCAGTTAACAGCTGTGCTGAACTCATCAAGAGTTAATTACTTGAATTTCTTGCCTCTTAATAATGTTTGAGAGCATCAGTTGTAAAGTAGTGAAGAGGTAGAGTTACAGGTATACAGTGAATAGTGAATATTTGAGTATTGTTATAATCCATATTAGGCAAAGCAAGAACTACTCAATTAAGGAAAAGAAAAAATGACTTTAAGAAATGAAGGTCAGTCAATTCAAAATTGAAATTGGACCAAAGTATTGGGACACCTTTACACATCTAACTAGCTCATGTCTGCCGTTACACATGGTGCCAATAGATTCTTATTTATCTGTGTTCAGTAGAAGTGGGATCCACAAACTTATAGTGAATCGGATATATAGTTATATCCGAATTATATATATATATATATATATATATATATATATATATATATATATATATATATATATATATATATATATATATATATGATGAATTCAGAAATGTATCAATGGAAAACTAACTTCTAACACTCTAACTTCTACACTGTATTACAGGAAATCCTGCCTTTCCTTTGTTTACATCAATTTGACATGAATATGGATTGGAGACATTTTCCTTGCTGTGAGTTTTGGCTTTATAGGACGTTCCCCTTTGAAGCAGATTTTTTGTGGGTTTTTGTTGTATGACTGGAAGTGTTGTATGGCCTGAAGGGTACTGCTGAAACCGACATCTATTAGACAGATTGTCTTATAAGAGTGAACAGGCAGATTATTAGTTCATTTACTGCAGATAAAAAGGGTTTGTATCACCTAAACTTGTAGCCCATATACGGGACAAGGCATTTTAATGGGTTAAACTGTCCACCTTGTCCTTGTAAAATATAATGGTAATAAAAATAATTTTAGAAACGTTAATTATCCTAACGATATATTGTGAATTATTCATCAACAATTTAGTCTAGGATTTATCTTATGAAGTCCCACATTGTTCTATGTTTGGGCCTATAAAACTGATGTTGTTATAACTAATGTAGTTATTAGAGTGAAGAACTGAAGTGTGTGCTTAGATACAGGGTGCTATCCTCTATCTGTTCTATTATTATTCACCCAGTACAATTTAAACTAGCCTGGTGAAAATATAGTTTATTGTACTTAAAACATATTGAGAAATGTCTAAGTATGCTGTAAATATACCAACAGATTTATGCACTTACGTAAAATATATTAAAAGTACATTAATATTATGCTTTCATCAAATGTTTCAAAGTAAACTTTGATCATACTTTTTAAAAAATAAACAGATTACTATACTGTACTAAGTACACTTTTAGTTTAATGTAATTCAATATACTTCTAAAATACGTATTTACAAATATACTTTTGTACATATTTAGCAAAGTGTGTTAAAAACAGCTGTTACAGTAGTTCACTGAAAGTACAATGTATCATGTAACTTTTTAGAAAGTTAATTAAATTACTAATTACTATTTATAATATAAATTCTTAGGTATTACATTAATATAACAGTTAATAATAATGTATTTCAATGCTCCGTAATTTGGAAAATATAAATATAAGTAAACTACAGGATACATTGTTAAATAACATATAAATTTCAAAAAAAAAAAAAATAAGTACGTTTGTAACATGCTAAAAAATTTAGTACAGTATGTTAAAATATATATTTTTATACCCGACGGAATATACTAGAAGTGTGCTTCTTACAAAAGACAGGAACAAGAAGCATATTTGTATTTTAATGTAAATAGATAACAAATATTTTACATCGATTCTTAGTACATTTCTAATATACTTAATGTACAAAAGTGATACAGTTGTAATACTCATTATTAAATGTATTAGAATTTTACTGTAAGCATATTTAAAATATGGGGGTTACATACATGAAGTAGTTTAAATGTTTAAATGTTACTTAAGTATATTTAAACTAGTTTTATTTTAGTACAGTTAAGTACACTACTATTTTATACTGTAATGAAAGTATAATAAGTACAAAAAAGTTGTTCCATTTTATCACTCTTTAAATATACTGATTAATAATAATGTGGCTACAAGAACACTACAGTGCACTATAGCATAATAATGCTTAGTATACTTTAATCTACTTTTTTCACTAGGGTAGCATAAACAAACACAGAGGTGTTCTAAACTTAAACCCACTCACAGGAATGCAGCTCTATAAAGAAAGAAGACAGCTGAGCACGCGGCCGGACACTGACTGCCCTTAAGTTTAGTGTGGAGCAGTGCCTTAAAAAAAACCTGGGGTCATCTATGAGGTAAGTGACGTTACTGAAAATACACTGCCTGGCCAAAAAAAAAAAAGTTGCCACCATAAAACAAAGGTCAAACACTCAGGTCACAAACAGTGTTGCTGGATTCATTTTTTTTTTACCAAGATCTTGCAGCAGCATTGATGATGGTAGAGTCTGACCGCTGCACAAAGCAGCTCTTCTCCATCCAGCACATCCCAAAGATTCTCAATGAGGTTAAGATCTGGACTCTGTGGTGAACTCTCTCTCTCAATCCATGTGTGAAAATGATAAATGATGATCTCATGCTCCCTGAACCCTGAACTCTTTCACAATTCCAGCTCCATCAATCCTGACATTGGAATATCATCTTGGAATATGGCCGTGTTCATCATCAGGGAAGAAAAAATTAATCCATTGATGGAATAATCTGGTCTATATTCAGTATATTCAGGTATTGAGGTCAGCTGACCTCATTCTTTCAGCAGCACATACTGTTGCTGAACCTAAACCTGCAGACCAACTGCAGCATCAACCCCAACCCCATATGATAGAATACATGACAAAGCAACCCGATTGCAGCAAAAATTAATAGTGTAATAAAAATGTAATAAATATAAGGATACTTTCAAATTTCTTGAAATTTTCAGATTGACTGAAACTGATGCTCTCAAACACTTTATTAAGAGACAAGAAATTCAAATAATTACCTCTTGATGAGTTCAGCAGCACAGCTGTTAACTGAAAGCCTGAATTCCAGGTGACTGTACCATATAAAGCTAACTGAGAAAATCCAGCAGAAATGTGCAAAACAAGAGGTGTCGACAATGAAGAATCTAAAAGAAAATATATAATATAAAATATAAAATATTTTCTGGTTTGTTTAACACCTTTCTTTTGATTACTAAATAATTTTTCTATGTTTTTCTTCATTGTTTTGAGTATTAATCTACAGTACAGAAAGTAAAGTTTAAAATAATGAGAAAACATTGAATTTAACACTTTTAGATCTGAATTATTTGCAGTGATGGAAAAAACATTTTTATTCTGTAATGCACAGATATTTCCATTGCATTGGAAGCCTGTGTGTTTTATATTTTATATTTCAAATTGACCTTTTTATTTCATAAACCATCCCTAAACTGCAAAAAAACATGATAAAAAAGTGTTTTAGATCACAATACATTAGTAAAAATGAGCTGTTACTTTTTCAGTACAGTGGTCGGGGCCAAGCTAGTGTTTTATTGGTTTATAAACTTGCTCATTGGCTGGTTCAGGGCCTATTATGATGGAAAACAGCTCTAAAATAGTGTTATGTGCAACAAAACATTACAAAAAATTTAATGGATGCAGGGTTTGAAAGGGTTAAGGTGTGTCTATCCAGTGCTTTGATGCACATTGATGCACAGTAGCATTAGCTCACGTGTAGCAATATTAAAAAAAATAATATTAACCAAAAAATACATGGAAATGAAAAATAAATGTACTGTAAGAAGCTATAGCACCTCAGCTAATGAGTTACCAGCACTTCAGTTAGGCTTGATCCCTGTGGTGGGTGTGTTTCTAAAGACTTATACAGTGTCCTTTGATGACAAATAGGGAAATTCTACGCAAATGCAGTTTCAAACCTTGTTAAGGTGACTCATGGTGTGTATATATGCCTTACATGGCCTCTGCTTATGATTTGCATAACAATTTCTTCCCCGTAGCTCATTAAAACCAAGCTACAAACAGAAAGAAAGGGTTGTAGCTGCTTGACCATCTTAGCTCTTGCCCAGCTTAATGCAAAAATATACTCTACACTGGCCAAACGCTTTTGCCTTTGATATTTTGTCCTCATTAAATACATTGTTTTAGCAGTATAAAAAAAACTAATAACCATAAATAGCCTTATAAATAAATTATACCTGTGCATCAAGTCAATGGAGTGTTTATGTATAGTGTAGCCTGCACAAGTGCCCTATGCCTCTGTGAGAGTTTATACTTGTGCATCGTCTGCATTGCTTTGCAAGGCAATAATGTGTAGGTGGACCACAAGCCTCAATGAACCAATCACAGTTGCTGTAGTCTGTGCTACCACAGTGTGTAGTTACATTTCTGGAGGGATGCACATCAGGCTACGCTGTAGGATGCACCATGGGATTTAAATAGGGTAGGCAACATACCTCAAAAAGTGAGTCTATACAGTTCACAATTGCTTGTGGCAGGTCCCTGGTTGTCATATTGGTTATTCCTCTAACTATTAAAGCTTCACTTTTAAAGAACTGAATGTACTTAAAAAACACAGTGTACTTAATACACCAGCGACGACTTTCTTCTGCAGGACATTCCAAACAGTTGTACTGTAAGGTAAACTCAGTGAAGGCGGACTGAGACACTTGGTGTGGGTGAATGGGCAGGCCTACACCATATTTGTGTAAAGGGTCTCAGGTCCCTGTTTTTTATATTGTGTACTCCCTTAAGTATTAAATTACAATTTATTGTAATTGTAATTATTGTTGAATAATCAATGTATCAGGGTGTTAAAATGTTAAAATATTCACCTTTTAACCTCAACCCCAAATGTTTTTACTCTAAAGCAAAAATAAATGGATTTATCATATCAGTGCAATGTACCTAAAAGGTAAGTCACCCAGTTCCTTGGACTGAGACACTTGGTTTGAGTGAAGCGGCAGGCCTATCAAAATCAGACGAATCTGGTGTTGTCTCTAGTTTTTGTCTCTGGTTTGTATTGCACAGACTCGACTTGCTAATTTGGCAACATGGCAG
Organism: Astyanax mexicanus; assembly: GCF_023375975.1. NCBI lineage: Eukaryota > Metazoa > Chordata > Actinopteri > Characiformes > Acestrorhamphidae > Astyanax > Astyanax mexicanus. The sequence goes on from NC_064426.1 coordinate 4,641,702, forward strand.
ATATTTTGACTTTTATTTTGAATTTTTAAAAAACAGAATGTACTTAATAACACACAGTGTACTTAGTACACCAGTGACAACTTTCTTCTTCAGTACATTCCAATCTATTGTACTGGCCATGCCAAATATTTGCACATGAGCTCTGATTCATTTTCCATCTTTAATCAGAAGATGGCAGGCCTACCAAAAGAAGGTTGGATCTGGTTCCAACTCTGGTTTGTATTGTGCAGACTGTACTTGCTAATTTGAAACCATGACTTATATTTTTGCTTCATTTTGTAAAGAACGAAAAGTTCTTGATGAACTTTGTGAACTTCCTGTGATACAGATTTTTCTTTTCAGCACAACATATACTATTCATAATTTCTTAATACAAGCGCAATGTTCCTCAAAGGTGAAGCCAAACGGTTCCTTGAAGCTGCACTGTAAACTCAATAAAGGTGGACTATCCAAGTCTATCCAAAGCAGGTGAATCTAGTTCCATCTCTGGTTTTGTATTTCTTAAACTTGACTAGTTAATTTGAACACGTCATATATTTTTGGCTTCATTTTTGAAGAACAGAATGCTTTATACCAGCACAATGTCCCTCAAAGGTGAAGCCAAATTGTTCTCTGAAGCTGCAATGTAAACTCAATGAAGGCGGTCTGAGATGCTTGGTGTGGGTGAAGGGGCAGGCCTATTAAAAAGTGTCCGACAAATTTGGTTCTGTCTCTGATTTATATTTCACAGACTTATATTTCTTGCCTTCGTTTTTAAAGAACAGAATGTACTTGATAACTTGATAACAGTGATTCGAACAAAAGCATAAAACCGACCACTAGCCACAAATTCTTTAAATTCTTCAAACATCTCAGGGCTAAAACACAGACTGTCAGCATTAAACTCCACTCCACCTTTTCCTCTTCCCACCCAAACCCACTTCTCCACTTCCCTTTATTAGCATTAGCGCTCTACTCGCTATCCGACCCTGTGGAAGGTGTGTCTGCCTCTGTCCTCACGTAACCCAGAAAAAGCCCTCTGCTGACTGAGGTCACGCAGCTCGGGCCGCACACGGTCAGCCAATGGATACCGCACTGCATACCACACCTCAACCGCCATTCACGCCACTGTCCAGGAAAGCAGTTTACCCAGAGTACTCATGAGGAAGGAAGGAGGCCTGCTATTTCTGGAGCTCTCGCAAAGGGGAAGAGCCGCCTGCACATGCGTTTCCCTGCGATACAGCTGCGCTAGGCTACGACAGTGCCTAGCCGGCTGCGATAGTGCGATAGACGGGGGCTTCTGGGCTATCACTCAGTTTGACAGCAGGGAGCAGGGCATTCTGGACTTGGACGGAGCACCGAGGACTTTGCTGCAGCTGTATAAACACACCCGCGCTCCACAAATCACCTCCATATTCAGAATGCACTGCAGTGCCACACAAGGCAGGAGGCATTCTCCAGCACGGGCAGCTGCTCACAGCTTCAGTGGTTTGAGGAGGTTTGAGTGCCTGAAAATGGAGTTTTCTCACTTTATTTTCCCACAAAAAACTAGTACTAGTGCTGCTATTTCACAAATATTACACGTTTATTATAATTATACAGGAAAATTCGAACACTAAAGTACTGTTCAATCAATCAAATACAGAACAATGCTGTGAATACAGTCCAAACTAATGACAATGTCTACCGTATTTTTCGGATTATAAGGCGCACTATTATTTAACATTTATTTTCTGGTCTATTTTCACACATAAGGTGAACTGGATTATAAAACCCATTAAGCAACACTAGTAAGGATGCCTACACTAAAGTAAGCAAGGGAGCCGCCATGTTCCCCTTCTGATGGTAAACCTATGGGAAGCGCCTAAGTAAAGAAAACTGTAATTCTTAAAAAAAAAAAAAAAAAAAAAAACATTTTCTTTCAAAGTCAAACTTCTTTCCTGAAAACCCTTTTTATTTGGGTGAGTAAATTGTGTAGATTTCCAATATTTGTCTAATAAGGGAGAGTTTTCAGTGTTTTCAGTGAAGTTTCTCCAGCACAAAGGCTTGGTGCAGCAGCATTTGCACTGCATTAGCATGTTTCATTTTTCACTGTTACAAATTTTACTCAGAACGAATAACAAATAACAAATATAGAGGAAGATCAAAGTACTTTTTTGAACAGTTGTTTGTATGATGTGGGGGTGTTTTTTGTCCCGTATACCCATAGTGTTGCCTGGTTAAGTTTAATTATAAAGGGTTAAATAACACAAATTTAAGCCTTCTTATAATTTAGTAATTTAGTAATTTAATAATAATATTTTTTTTAATGGGAAAATATCATTTCTGTGCATATTGAAGTCTTATAACTGTGAAAAATAGTCAAGAGAATTACACGATTTAACTTACGATTGCCAAAAGGTACACTGCCACAGTACTCTGATAATGACCCGTGACTGTGCACACTTACACATACACCACATATAGGTCACGCCTGATTGCAGATCAGTTCTATTAACAGGGCTTTACAGGTCTGCTGTTGGTTTAGAAGGTGTGGTGTGGGTTGGCAGAGCGTCACTGTACCTAGCTGGAAAAAGAGCAGGTGTGAAGGAGCAGACAGGATATGGGCACCAGTTGACTTTGGGCAGTATCCTGGATGTTGATTCAGGATTAGCTTGTTTTTAATATCTTATCTTTGTTGTCCAATAAAAAACTCTTACTTATTTGGAAAACATGCCCAACACTGTTAGCGGCTAATGCTAATGCTGCAGTACCCAGCCTTATGCTGGAGAATGAAATTTTTTTAATGAAACCTTATAGTTCTTAATGAATAAACCAATAGAAATTCTCCAAATTGGCTTTAAATTAACTCTTTTACTTTGAACTACATTAAAAGTTGAGAAAGTTTAATCCCTCTCCTGTAAAGTTACTGTTTTGGAGATACATGGTTTTCATTGAACAGCGACTTGCAGTAATGAAAAGGTTTGCGTATAATCAAATATAGGCCACAACATATGTGTATATTATATTTTGTTTAGCTTATTTTAGTAAAATTTCATTTTTCAGCAGTACTTGGCACACTGACTGCCCACACTGCCAAAAGTACCAATTGGTCTCATAAATAATACTCTAATTTTCTGAGACACTGACTTTTAAGTGCCAGACTCCCCCAGATCTTTTCTATAGGTCACATGGTCAAAAAAATGGCAGAAAGATGGCATGCAAACAGTATGGAAAGCATGTCCCGCAAATCCGACATCCTGGCAAGTGTACACAGCGTGCTGGAAGTGTTTACAGTCGACTTCGTCAGCAGCCTTTTATTTATTTCTTCAGAACAGAAACGAGGAGATGCTCGCAGCATGTAGAAGATCTGGAGAAGAGTGTGAATGTACTGATCTACAGTCAGCGTTTTTGCTTATCGATGTATTTAAGTAGTTGGCTGATCCTAGTGCGACAGTTTTACTACTGGAGATTTCTACACATGGCCTGCAGCTCTAGTCCTGCGAAACCACTTAAAAATTATGAGTTTCTTTGATTTTATCAAATTGAAAACCTCGGGAATATAATCAAGAGGAAGATGGATGATCACAAGCCATCAAACTAAGCTGAACTGCTTGAATTCGAATTTTTGCACCAGGAGTAAAGCAGCATAAAGTTATCCAAAAGCAGTGTGTAAGACTGGTGGAGGAGAACATGATGCCAAGATGCATGAAAACTGTAAATAAAAACAGGGTTATTCCACCAAATATTGATTTCTGAACTCTTAAAACTTTATGAATATGAACTTGTTTTTTCTTTGCATTATTTAAGGTCTAAAAGCTCTGCATCTTTTTTTTTTTTTTAGCGATTTCTCATTTGGAAGAAATGTTTTCTGTAGTTTATAGAATAAAACAACACTGTTCATTTTACTCAAACATAAACCTATAAATAGCAAAATCAGAGAAACTGATTCAGAAACTGAAGTCTTGTCTTAATTTATTTTCAGAGCTGTATAGTAAATTTCGCTCTCGTAGTGGTTAGAGGTTAAAATGTGGACGGGTTGTGCTAACTTTAGCAGAAAACGAAAGAAGCCCAGTTTAGCCGGATTTTCAGACTCTGCGTTCGCGCATGACTCACACTTCTGACATAATCCAACCTCCGTTAGTGGGCAGACAGGCTTGGGTCGCTGCCAGGACTGTCTCAGCTGCAGGTTTCCATGTGTGGTCAGACAGGCTGAGCTCATGAGCGTTGTAGAATTAGAGCGTGCTGTGTAATGTTAATGGTGCCCTAGAAACTGTATTTATCTTGGTAAGTTTGAATAATGATAGTTTGGTACGTGGAAGTGACAAACAGTGAACCTCAAACACTGTTTACCCTCCTTTAAGTGTTTAAAATTGCTAAAAAACAAACATAAAAAAAAAACAAATAGAGCTGAAAACAGGTCAATTTTAAAATCTCCTAAACTGTTACATCACAGTCTTACACTCCTAAATACAGCTGGGTATTATTTTTAAGTTTTTGATACTGGTACCAATATGATACTTTAAATTTGGTACCGATACCCAAAATATCCTTTTAAATTTTGACCAAATAATACAAAAACTCATACTGCCACCAGCAGAGACTCCATCTTTTTGGATCGTGTTGGAAAAAACAGTGAGCAAATATTTTTCTTATGCATATTGCTTTATGCATTTCAGTTCAGCATAGGGGCTCCGAGTGGTCCAGCAGGCTAAGCACTGCCACTACGATCAGGAGATTGCCGGTTTGAATCCTGTTCATGCAGCTTGCCATCAGCTGCCGGAGCCCCAAGAGAGCACAATTGGTCTTGCTCTCTCTGGGTGGGTACAGTAGATGGCGCTCTTTTCCCTCATCACTCCTAGGGTGATGTGGATCAGCACAAGGCTGCGTCTGTGAGCTGATGTATCAGAACCGAGTCGCTGCGCTCTCCTTCGAGCGTTAGCGCTGTGATGCTACTTGGTATTGTTACATTAGCAGTCCTAATGAGTGGGTTGTGTAATTGGCTGTGTAAATTGGGAAGAAAATATTTAGAAATCAAATTATAGAATAAAAAAAAATCAGCATTACACTGACAAAATCAAATCTTATTTGTGGTGTCAATCATTAAAAAAAATTATTATAATGTTTGCTGACTTGATTAAGCCATTAATTTAAAATATTCTGAAATGCTCAGGTTAATCTGACCTCTCACTGACCTTCAGGTATTCCTGTACAGGTTGACCTTTAACCTGCTCCTTTTCCACAGTCTCTGACGTAGCCTGCAGGTTCTGACCTGCCTGATGCCTGACCTTACGACCTGCCCACGACTCTCTCAGTTTACTACACATGCATGGTATGTACTGTACACTAGGATTTCAAACAGTACAGTGCTATAGATAGATGATAGATGAGTACTAACATCTGAAATTGTATGTATAGTTCTAAATAATATGCTTAATAATTCTGAAATTAAGCATTAGGTTCTGAAATATTCAACTTTTTACATTTTCTTAAATTTCATACAAACCTTCCCCAAAAATCCAAAATCCACACTTTAAAACTTAATAATTCATTTAAACTCAAAACTTTTGCTGTATCTGATTACTAAAGACTTGCATTGGACTCAGACTCTAGTGACTCAAGCCTTGTATTGGACTGAAACTCCAGAGACTTAAGTCTTACATTGTATTAAAACTCTAGATACTCTAGACTTGCATTGGACTCAGACTCCAGAGACTCAAGACTTTCCTTTGTAATAAAACTCTAGAGCAGGGGTCACCAACCTTTTTGAACCTGAGAGCTACTTCTTGGGTACCAATTAATGCGAAGGGCTACCAGTTTGATACATACTCGTGAAATTACAAATTTTCTCAATTTACCTTTAATTATATGTTATTATTAATAATTAATGACATTCATCTATGTGAAGACACAGATATCAATAGGCAACACTATTATTATAAATCTCTGCAAGTGTTTACATTTTATATTATATTTTAATATAATATTACATATTATATTACATTATATTGTATAATAATATATAAACTATAGGCTATCTCTAAGCTAATATTAATGTAATATAATCTAAAATTACATCAATGCAACTGTGATTTAAAAAAAAAAAGAATAGCAACAAAAATGCTATTTTTAGACCAGGCCTGCGGGCTACTCATAAGGTCCTTGCGGGCTACCTGGTGCCCGCGGGCACCATGTTGGTGACCCCTGCTCTAGAGACTCAAGACTTGCATTGGTCTCAGATTATAGAGACCCAAGGCTTGCATTGGACTCAGACTCTAGAGACGTAATACTTGCATTGGACTTAAACTCTGGAGATTCAAAACTTGCATGGGTACAAAACTCTAGAGACTTAAGAGACACAAGACTTGAATTGGACTAAAACTTTAGAGACTTAAGACTTGCATTCAAGTAAATTCTAGAGACTCAAGAATTGCATTGGACTCAGACTCTGGAGACTCAAGACTTGCATTGGACTGAAACTCTAGAGACTCAAGACTTGCATTGGACTAAAATTCTAGAGACTCAAGACTTGCATTGGAATACAATTCTAGAGATTTAAAACTTGCATGGGACTCAGACTCTAGAGACTTAAGACCTGTATTGTATTAAAACTCTAGAAACTCAAGACTTGCATTGGAACAAAACTCTACAGAATCAAGACTTACATTGGACTGAAACTCTAAAGACTCAAGACCTGCATTGTATTCAAACTCTAGAGATTCAAAACTTGCATGGGACTCAGACTCTGGAGACTCAAGACTTGCATTGGACTAAAACTCTAGAGACTCAAGACTTGCATTGGGCTCAGGCTCTAGAGACTCACAACTTGCATGGGACTCAAAGTTTAGAGACTCAAGACTTGCATTGGACTTTTACCCCATATTTTCAAGACCCTTCTTGAATTCACACCCCAGTGGCTCAAGACTCGACTCAGACTCCCACACCAGAGACTCAAGAGACTCGTTTTCCAGAAAACTAGGACTCAACTCAGATTCCAACCCCAGAACCTTTATTTGAGAATGAATGTGGGCTGAATTCCCAACTCTGAACACACGCACACACTTATAAAACCTGTGAAACTGAAGCTCTGAAGCATGGCATGAAATCTGTGCTCTGGTCTTTGCACACACTCTTGTTAAAAGACTGCAAAAGTGTAGCTCTGATATATGACACGAAATTCCTGCACTGTTCTCCTGTCTCATTAGGCCCAGATCTCGGATCTCCCAGAGACTAGTGGGGGTTGGACAGGGTCGGGGGAGGCGCTGGGGGTGTTTTTAGAGGCCACGGTGGGACCATGCTGGGCTGGAGCTCCGCCCTTCCCCCTGTCTGGCACCTGGCCCGAAATTTCACAGCTGTCTGGATCCCTAAAGTTTCCACCAAACTGCCTCCTGCCACAAGCAGCAGACCAGAAAGACTGGAGGACTGTGTGTCTGATCAGCAACAAGACACGCCCCCAACACGAGGAAACGCCTACTGTGAGGGCACTACAGGCCAAGCCTGTTTAACTTTTTATCGAACTGAATTCCTTTATTTTTGTACTTAAATTTTTATACAATTTAAAAACCAGCTGCTCTGTATACTGTGTAAACGTGTCAGAATGAATGGACCAATAGGAATACTCCAAAAGTGATATAAGGTGGTATAATATGGTATACATGGCATAATTGTACAAAACAATCTATATAATATATTGTAAAAAAAAAAAATGTTCTCCTTAACCCTTGTGTGGTGTTCATATTTTTGTTACTCGTTTACTTTGTTACTTGAGATCTGACTGGGACTTGAAGAACAGAAACTCGAAACTCGAAAAGACTTACACCCCAGAAACCAGAGACAGCATTTGATTAAATTTTATTTATTTTTTCCCCATTTTCTTCCAATTTTAGCTACCCTACCAATTTTACTCACACGTTCAGCTGCTACTCTCTTCAGCTGCTGAATTTCCCCCATCACTAGTGATGCCACAACACCAGGAGGGTGAAAACTAGCACAAGTCAGACTCCGCCTCTTTTTAAACTACTGTTGATGCAGCATTACCGAGTATCATCACAGCGCACTCGGAAGAAAGTGCAGCTACTCGGTTCTGATACATCAGCTCACAGACGCAGCCTTGTGCTGATCAACATCAACCTAGGGGTGATGAGAGGAAAGAGTGCCGTCTACTGTACTGTACCCACCCAGAGAGAGCAAGGCCAACTGTGCTCTCTCAGTGCTCCGGCAGCTGATGGCAAGCTGCATAATCGGGATTTGAACCACCGATCTCTGAACCACCGATCATAGTGGCAGCGTTTTAGACCGATGGACCAATCAGCACCCCAAAAAGACTTTTCTTGCCTTTGCTCTCCAGAGAATCAGGAAAATCAGGAAATAACTTGGTCTCAAACCCCCAAGAACAGTCTTGGACTTCATGACCTGACTCAGACTTGCACCTAAGAGACACAACTTGGACTCTCACCACAGAAGCACAACTTGGACTCACATGAAGCGACTCGAGAAAGCTCTGGCAGGCAGCGGCATGTTGCCAACTCACATTTTTAACTACGACTCAAACTGAGCTGGCCAAATGCCCAGCCCTGTAAAAGCCCTGACTGCAGGGATTCTGCTGCCTAAATTACACATAAAAAGATTTTTGGTCTGCTAAAAATCGCACACCTCATTAAGGACCTTGTTTGTGCTTCCCTGCTCTTTCCCTGCGTTGGCTGTGCTTTCGCGCCTGGCATCGGGTTAAGCGTTTATTAAAAGCACATGTAATACAGTTTGTACACAAAGAGAAATGAAAAACCAGTTTGTTAACTGCATGCCTGGGTTGCAGTGGATGAATGTCATTCCTGAATTCCTGAGCGCACACTCTGTACTGCAGACACACCCCTTACTAAGCACCATTCCTCCTGCTAACCAGTTCACTTTCTTGCCAACAGGCATTTTGAACATATTCAGGGGATCTAGCATTTTAGAACATAATAAAAAAACATCCTGTTGTCAGAAACTGGCAATGATCAATAAGCAAAAGGCGGAGGGTGATTAATTGTGCAGCAAAAGATAGGACAAAAATTGCATTTTTTAATTTTTGAGTCATTTTAAGATCGATTTTAATGTGTGCATATATGGGTGGGGGTCATCGTCCTGTTGCATGACCCAACTAACTATGTTTCAGGTTTTGGAGTGGCTTAATCAAAGTGGGTGGGGCGGCCATGGATTACATCAATGAACCTTCAATTTTTAAAGCATCTCAGCTGTAGATGGTTAGAATATGGTTAGATAGGATAAGGTCTTATTAAAACCTTAGACATTAGTCTGGTTTGATCTTGATTGCTGTAGTAAAAAGGTGACTAGTTCCAAATTTCTTCCTGATTCTTCAGTAAGAAGGGTGAACCCTATTTTTTTGGCGCACCTGATTCTAATGGAACTACCAATAAGCGTCTATTTTCTGGTCTATTTTCATACATAAGGTGCACCAGATTATAAGGCACATGAAGTGACACTAGTAAGGATGCCTAAGGAAGTGAGCAAGGGTGTCGCCATGTTTCCTTCTAATGGGGAAGCTGCGGGAATTGATGGACTGGCCAAGCATGTCTCCAGACCTAAACCCTATTGAGCAACTGTGGGGCATCCATCATGGAGGCATGGAAGAGGATTCCAGTGGCAAAATGTGAAGCCCTGGTGAACCCAATGGTGGCCAAACAAAATATTATTATTTTGTACTCATTTTGGTTGCCAGACGTTTAGACATTAATGGCTGTCTGTTGAGTTATTTATTTTGAGGGCACCACAAGTTTACACTCTTACACTGTAGCTGTACACTGACTTCTTTATATTGTATCAAAGTTGTATATCTCAGTGTTGTCCCATAACATATAAGATATGATAAAATATGTACAAATATATATATAAAGTGTACTCAGTTTTTTTTGTAAGATACTGTAGATAAAAATCTAGATAGATATATAGATAGATAGATAAATAGACAGACAGACAGAAAGACAGACTCCTCATATATGATAGAAAGTGGTGACGCCCTGCTCCTCACGCTGAATCATGGGTTATTTGCGGTGAAGAAGTGAGTCATAACGTGTTTTAAATACTGTTAGTTTTGACGTTACACGAAGAAATGTGCCGAGAGCGCATTGAGAAAATTCCTGCTCAGAACTAGGTGTGAAATTTCCTTAAGAGAACCTGCAAGTGCTGATTTCCTGGATGCACATCAAGGCTGGGATCAGACTGAATTGCTCACTGAATTATCAATACAGCGCCTGACTGTCAGATGTGAAAGAGAAGAGATTCTTTAATTAAGGAACTTCTATGTTTCCAGATGGAACCAACCAACAGGAATGAAACGTATTGTGCCAACACTGTCATGGAGAAACTCTAAACGGCAGTGGGTCATCTTCAGTGAGGAGTCCCTCTATTGTCTTGGTGGAGATGACCAATCAATTCCTGTAGATGCTGTGGTCAAGGTCAAGATCAATGGTTTGTTGTTGAGCATCACACATACAGAAGGTCTGGTTTCATGGTATAGGGTTCAATTTTCTACAACATTTACGTCTACGTTAATGAGGTCCATCAATCAATGGCTCAACCTTTTCTGAATGCAAATCAGATCTCTGGCATGCTATTTCAACAGGACAATGCTCATCCACATACTGCAAAAATCTGAAGAGCTTGTCTTGAAGATGCAGACACTATGCCTATGGAATACCTCAATGAACCTTGGACTGTTAACTTGCTGCCTAATATATTCCACCCCTTAACAGTGCCATATCTTCTTCAGGGTTCACAACTAACCCTTGAACATTTAGGAAGAACAATCATTCACAAAAAAAAACAAAAAAACAAGCGTGGCCAAATAAACCAATATAACCAAAAAGTATTCATTGGAAAAACATTGGATGGGTCTTTTGTATAAATATACAGTATATATAAAATAAACTAATGATTCAATCTTTGGGCTTAGACATTTTCCATGCCTTGTCCAACACCAAACCCAATGCTGCACGTATCAATCAAAACCCAACCCACTGTTTTGACAGCAAGCTTCAACATTATATAGATGTTGACTGGATTTTGGTTAACACCATGACTCATGACTTAAAACCAACAACATATCAACAACATTTTTAATAACATTAGGAAATTTCGCAAATTTTGGTTACATTGTCTAAGGGTGAGGTTTGAGTGAAGTTTCTCCATCACTAAGGCTGAGTGCAGCAGCATTAGCATTAGCCGCTAACTGTAGCACTTGCTACGTAAATTGTAAGCGTAAATGTCGCCCGATAGCGCTAGACTAAGGAACCCTGAGTGTTCTGGAAACCCAGGGAGCTATTGGCTAGCAGGTCACTCCACGTAGCTTCTTTTTTTTATTACGGCAAACAAGCAGACTACAGTCCGATACTCTCTGTATCTCTCTCTCTCTTTCTCTCTCTCTTTTTCTCGCTCAGGAAATGCTCTCAGCCAGGAGTTCAGGGAATGTGATGCAGCTCCCGACTCCAGATGATATCCGCTCACACTTCCCTCATATTTTATACTAATAGATTTTTCACTTTTACACTAAAACACAGGTAACGGTCAGGCGGAACACTGTTCCCTGGCTCTGTGTGGGAACGTTCAGGAGTGTTTTGGATATTTGAGGGTGTTGCTGCAGCTGGAAAGGGGAGCAGTGAAGGGAGCGGAGGGAAGGGGGCGAGTCCGCACCGTTCCAGAGTGTTTGGGAACGCAGCCGTGGGATTTAATAGCTTCCTCTGTGAGTAAATCTGCAGCCGCTCTCTTCCTGCCCTGCAGTTCCAGTCAGAAACAGGATAAACCCTTCGCCCTTTGTTTATACTCACCGCCCTGTACACACTGACTGTCACACACACACACACACACACACACACACACACACAGAATATAGTGCATATAGTTGCATTCTAAATAAAATAAACACATAAAAGAATAAAAGTTATCAGATTTTTTTTTACTTTTTTAGACATTGCATTTTTAATGTAATTTTACACCATTCGAATTAAAACAAATTTAAACATCAGTTAAGCAAATATAAACGACTTGGGAACCCTTGGTGTTATCTTGTGAATAAGGATGAACACTGGTCATCATGCTCTGATGTTAGTGAGTGCAGATGGATGGGACATTCCATTTCTGAAGTGTGTATATTTAACTTTCCTCCATCCACAGTGTCATGTGTTTACCAGAAATACACCATATATTACCACCCACAGTGGACAGTGCAGTAATAGCAGTAGTAGTAGTAGTTTATTAGTAGTTTAGCAGCTGTAGTAGTAGTTTAGTATTAGTGGTTGTTTATTAGTAGTTAAGCAGTAGTTTATTAGAAGTTTAGCAGTAGTTTATTAGTAGTTTAGCAGCAGTTTATTAGTAGTGTATTAGTTGTGTATTAGTAGTTTAATAGCTTTAGTAGTAGTTTTAGTAGTTTAGCTGAGTTTCTCAGTTCTTCAGTGAGCTGTGATCCTTCTCCTGTTCAGCAGCAATAGTTTATTATTAGTTTAGCAGTAGTTTATTAAAAGTTTATTAGTAGTTTAGAAGCTGTAGTAGTAGTTTAGCTGTAGATGTGGTTTATTAGTAGTTTATTAGTAGTTTAGCTGTGTTTCTCAGTTCTTCAGTGAGCTGTGATCCTCTTCATGTTCAGCAGTAATAGTTTATTATTAGTTTAGCAGCAGTTTATTAGTAGTTTAGCAGCAGTTTATTAGTAGTGTATTAGTTGTGTATTAGTAGTTTAATAGCTGTAGTAGTAGTTTTTAGTAGTTTAGCTGTGTTTCTCAGTTCTTCAGTGAGCTGTGATCCTCCTCCTGTGCTCCGGTAGCTCCGCCCCCCGCTCCATCCTCAGAGCAGCTCAGTGTTAAATTGCAGGCCACACCCTGCAGGGCGCCGGGCTGAGTGACCGGGCGGGGGGCGTGGCCTGCGCTGCCCCTCCCTCCACTACTACAGCTCCTGCCTGCAGTCACGTTTAGCTGCTACATCACGCTGCTGTAACATCTGCCCGCGCGCGCTCTGTCTCTGACCGTCCCTGGACTCTTCGGACTCGCCGGACTCTTCCTCCTGCTGCTCCGCGGTGAGTCCTTCATCCTCTCCTCCTTCATCTTCCTCAGGTTTGCGGGGACCCCGCCGCGCGCCCGCGCTGCCCGCGCGCTCCGGGAAACTTTCAGCTCAACCCAAACACTCAGAAAGGGGCGTTGTCTGTCCCGGGCAGCGCGCGCGCCCCAGCCCCGGCGCTCTGATGGGACCTAAGCTTTGATAAGTTAAATTAATTAGCTTAATGAGGATGGGTGCGTTATAACGCCTGATGGTGGCCAGTTTGGGCACGTGGGTTAAATTTAATCAAGAACAGTGTGAGTTCTATGAGAAGTTTTATGTTTAGAAATGGTATAAAAGTGTAAAAACTTATATACACTTATATAGTGCTGCATGGTTGAGTTATGGTCATTAAAACATTTTTTTAAATAATTAATAATTTACTTTTTTATTATTTATAAATATGACAGGCTGTAAAAGAAATTGACTGATCTGAACTGATGGAGTTTTTAAAATTGGGTAAAACTTTTCTCTGGAGTGACGCCCTGTGGTGGCAGACAGGGGAACTGCAGAAATTAGCTTCCAGATGTTACTCTTCTTGAATATTTTATCGAACTGAATTTTTAAAAAGAATAATAATTAGATGTGCTTATTTTGCTAAAATAGCTCCTAAAAGTCAATTCTGCAGGAAAAATCATTTTCTTTCTTTATTTTTAGTGGAAGTCATTGTAAAAAGCTTTTATTTCATTTTTATTCCAAGTAATTCCAAGCATTTCTATCATAGATGCATTTTTGGCCAAAACAGAAGCAACAAAATTATACATTTGTCCAAATACTGAACACAGATCATGTTTTCAATTCATGTTTTTACTTATTTCATTTTATCAGCACATGAGGGTATTGCAGTGATTTAATTCCAGATACATGTTACCTGTGATTGGCTGATTTGGGGGCTTAACACATCAAACCCCTTGCTTTATTATTTAGTTGTGACCCAAAAGCCATTAGGAAAGATTTTATAGGCTTTTAGTTTGGCATGTTTTGAGTCCATCAGGGTTCAGTATTAGGGCTGATGAAATTGATGTGAATTGTGACGCAGAAGTATGTAATAAGATATAATATAAATAAGAATATTTCTATTGGGCATTAATATAAAATTATATTTTTACTTGGCCATAAATTGAAACCAAACAAAATTCAACAAATACATTTTTTTCAGAATTTAATTTACTTTTTCACTTATTTTACCACATAATGAATGAAATAACCTGTGTTAAAAAAAACTATTTTTTTTTATCTTGTTAATAAATAAATAAATAAATAAATATATTTAAATTTTAAACAACACTTTTTACATTCCTCCTGTATTCCAACAAAGCACAATATGACATAAAAAACAAACAAACAATTTAGTCATTGTTTGAAGTAAATTATTTTCACTTCTTTTTAATTCTTTGAATAATTATGGTTGCCAAATATTCATGGCATCCCAAAATTCTTTTAGTCCAATTTATATTTGATCAAAAACAGCTGCTGCCAGCAGATTGTTTTGTGTCTCTGTTTTCAGATTCTCGTTCCTAACGACGATTCTGATGTTGCTGTTTTTATAAATATTCTCTCCGAACTTCCCTAAAAGTTCATGTTTCGATTTCAAAAAGAAGCTGAAAAACTTGTGCCAACAGGTCAGAAATCCCCCCTTTTCCCGTTCCCCGTCCCGCTGAGCTGCTGCTGAAGCGTAAGCACCAGTTCAGATACCGGCTCTGTGAGGCCGACTGTTCCCAGTGCTCCCAGTGCAGCAGCTTTGCATGTTTGATTTTTGCATATCTGGTGCTGGATCTCCAGAACAGTGTGTGAATGTGTGTGTGTGTGTTTGTGTGAATGTGTGTGTGTGTGAGTGTAATTGTGCGTGTGAGCCTTCAGCACAGTGTGTGAGCCGCATTCCTCAGCGCTGTGTGTTGGGTGTTGTTTTTGGGGTCGGGGGAAGGGGGTGTGTGTTCGGGAGGCCCAGTGTGGAGTGGATTTCCGGAGGCCTGGCGGTCACCGCGAGTGCAACAAAAACACAGCCACCCCGGCCCCGAACACGCCACGCCCTCCGACCCTGCACGCAGGGGGTGTAGAGGGGCCAAAACAAGAGACAGAAATCAGACGTTTTTTTTTTTTTTTTAAATAAAAGCATTTAGATTACATGCACTCAAAAATGTTAAAAAACGTAAAAATCTAATTGTTCAAAAAGCTGTTAACAGTAAAATCCGATTTCTTGAATTTGACTAAAGCCCTATCCAGACGGGATTCGTTTCTCAGGACGACGTCTGTAAAAAATATTTTACACTTCTACTCAGTGATAGTTCAACTCCTGAAACCGGACTGCAATTGAAAAAAAACAGGAGGACCAGTGAGTTTTAAGGCTTTTTGGTCACGTGACATCATCGCGTTCAGTAGCTCCTCCATTTCCACTCGCTGTTGTGTTTTTAACGTGGATCTCCGTAGAAACGTGCGCCCAAAGTGTAACTACGGTGCGCGGCAGTGGACAAATAGCTACAGTATTTTATTAAACGTGAGGTGATGATACTCAGAGATGTGCCTCCGGACAGGACTAAAATTACTGGAGGACCACAGAGTTTAGCAAAGAAAAAACAGTAGATAATTCATAAATCAGCCTCTGATTTTCTCAGGGTCACGGTCCAATACACTACCACTGCCCCGGCTAGTGAATTGGGACATGACCTGACAAAAACACCCTTATAACAAGAAAGGGAGTCCTAAGAACAGGTGGAAAAACGAGAACAGGTGGAAACTAAAACCACGCCAAACGCGACAGAGAGAGAGAGACAGGGGAGGGATGTAAACAAAAGCTCACCAGAGAAGCATTTTATATATATATATATTTTAAATTATTGTTCATTATAGTTCAAACAACCTCACAGGCCGGATGTTTCACGCTTGCGTGCCGCCTATTGCCGACCCCTGCTCTTGGCTCTGCAAACTTTGTCACATGATTAATTAGCTCGAAGAAAAACGATTTTTTTAGTATTAATATTAATGTTTTACAAAGAAAACCATCGCACAGTCCTGTTCATATTATTCTATTATTATTTTACATTCACTGCATTTTTCATGTACAAATGACCCATAAGCTCCTGGTTTCTCCAGTGTCTCTTATAATTTTGCTATTCATCCACCACGCAGGACGCATGAAAAATGAGAGGAGCGCTCAGGCGACTTCCCGACCTGCGCTGTGATTTACAGCCTGGCTGCAGAAAGAGCTGATGTCAGGATATTTATCCACAGTTTGTGTAGCATTACAGCGTGTCTTCCTCTGGCAGCGCTCCCAGACTCCTCTCCCTACACCATCTCTCCGGAGAGCGCTTATAACCCTGCCTCTGGAGTTAACACGGCTAATGCATCTTCCTACACCCGGCCATGTCACACCTTACGCTGAGTAAAGGCCTGCAAGCTCAGTGGATTGGATATGGGTGGAAGCATTACAATGATAAAATACTTCATAATGTGTTTTTATTTAGACTATTATACTGTATTCCACTTACCTCAGAAGTCGTACTGAAACACCTGGTTTTAGAGCACAATAATTTATTGTGGTGACGGACAGTTCTGGTGGAAACAGGAGAGTTGAGATGCACATTGAATTCTGCCGTGATTTGATCAGCCGTGGTTTTATGTTTTTTGGATACAATCCGAGTTAGCACCCGAACATCCCTTTCAGACAGGTTCCTCTTACAGCGTCCACAGTTAATCCTGTTGGATGCGGTTGGTCCTTCTTGGTGGTATGCTGACATTACCCTGGATACTGTGGCTCTTGCTGCATCACAAAGACTTGCTGTCTTGGTCACAGATGCTCCAGCAAGACGTGCACCAACAGTTTGTCCTCTTTTGAACTCTGGTATGTCTCCCATAATGTTGTGTGCATTGCAATATTTAGAGCAGAACTGTGCTCTCACCCTGCTAACTGCTTTCTACTGACTGAATGCCTTACCTTTCTGTCAGTAGAGATAGCGCTGGAGTGTTTTGACCCAGAAAAGAGTTTTCTGAAGTAATTCCCGTCAGATTCTCCAACTCCACGTGTTATTTTTCCATCCTTCAAAAACAGATCTGTTCCAGTAATCTACTGAAGCTGTTTCAAACCTTCATTCCAGACTTTCTACTCATGTTTGAGGAAAAGGAGCTGTGCAGAGAAAGAGGACATGGTTTAGGGATTTACTCCTTGTATGGTTTGTTTGTGTTGAGGATAGAAAGGCACTGTGCGGGAAGAGGATGATGTGTGAGATGTGATATATATATATATATATATATATATTTTTTTTACCCTAGTTTAATCAATAAGATTTGACTTGTGTTGCAGTGTGCACTGTTACACTTTACACTCTTACAGATGAGCTTAAATGTTTGCACACGGTGGTAGATTTTTGTGAACAGAAACTAAACAGCCCTATTTGAGTTTTAAAACGTTTAGCGAATTGGTAGGTACATTAGTCATGTAGCTGTTCTGTGGCACTTTGCACTTCAGTATGGTAGTATAAAGTGGTAGCTTTAGAGTAAATAGTAATAATAATAGTATTAGTATCAGTAGACTGCTAGTAAAGCAGTAGTAGTGGTAGAGGTGGTAGTAGGGATAGTAGTAGGAGAGTAATAGTAGTAGAGTAATAGTAATAGATTAATAGTAGTACACAGTATTAATAATGGTTGTAGTAGCAGTAGAAATAGAGCAGTAGTAGTTGTAGAGGTGGTAGTAGGAAAGGTAGTAGTAGAGTAATAGTAGTAAATAATAATATAATAGTTGTAGTAGCAGTAGCTGTAGTAGTTGTAGATGTGGTAGTAGGAATAGTAGTAGTAGTAGAGTAGAAGTATAGCAGTAGTAGTTGTAGCTGAAGTAGTTGTAGATGTGGTAGAAGTAGGAATGGTAGTAGAAGAGTAGGAGTAGTATATAGTAATAATAGTAGTAGTAGCAGTAAAGGTATAGCAGTAGTAGCTGTAGTTGCAGTAGTAGTTGTAGATGTGGTAGAAGTAGGAATGGTAGTAGTAGAGTAGTAGTAGTATATTGTAATAATAGTAGTAGTGGCAGTAAAGGTATAGCAGTAGTAGCTGTAGTTGTAGTAGTAGTTGTAGAGGTGGTAGAAGTAGGAATGGTAGTAGTGGTAGAGTAGAAGTATAGCAGTAGTAGCTGTAGTTGTAGAAGTAGTTGTAGATGTGGTAGAAGTAGGAATGGTAGTAGAAGAGTAGGAGTAGTATATAGTAATAATAGTAGTAGTAGCAGTAAAGGTATAGCAGTAGTAGCTGTAGTTGCAGTAGTAGTTGTAGATGTGGTAGAAGTAGGAATGGTAGTAGTAGAGTAGTAGTAGTATATTGTAATAATAGTAGTAGTGGCAGTAAAGGTATAGCAGTAGTAGCTGTAGTTGTAGTAGTAGTTGTAGAGGTGGTAGAAGTAGGAATGGTAGTAGTGGTAGAGTAGAAGTATAGCAGTAGTAGCTGTAGTTGTAGAAGTAGTTGTAGATGTGGTAGAAGTAGGAATGGTAGTAGAAGAGTAGGAGTAGTATATAGTAATAATAGTAGTAGTAGCAGTAAAGGTATAGCAGTAGTAGCTGTAGTTATAGTAGTAGTTGTAGAGGTGGTAGTAAGAATTGTATTAGTAGTAGAGTAGAAGTATAAGAGTAGTAGTTGTAGCTGAAGTAGTTGTAGATGTGGTAGAGGTAGGAATGGTAGTAGAAGAGTAGGAGTAGTATATAGTAATAATAGTAGTAGTAGCAGTAAAGGTATAGCAGTAGTAGCTGTAGTTGTAGTAGTAGTTGTAGAGGTGGTAGAAGTAAGAATGGTAGTAGTGGTAGAGTAGAAGTATAGCAGTAGTAGCTGTAGTTGTAGAAGTAGTTGTAGATGTGGTAGAGGTAGGAATGGTAGTAGTAGAGTAGTAGTAGTATATAGTAATAATAGTAGTAGTAGCAGTAAAGGTATAGCAGTAGTAGCTGTATTTGTAGCTGAAGTTGTAGAGGTGGTAGTAAGAATTGTAGTAGTAGTAGTATAGTAGAAGTATAGCAGTAGTAGCTGTTGTTGTAGCTGTAGTTGTAGAGGTTGTAGAAGTAGGAATGGTAGTAGTAGAGTAGTAGTAGCACCTGGAGCTTGTTGAACTTTACAATTCAGAATAGCTTTGACCTCTGAACTTCTACAAACTGGCTCAGCTTGTTATCTTTAGCGGGGTCACGCCGGATAAAGGGGGCGGGGGGTGCATAAAAATGCAAGGCTGCACTTTTTGCTGCAACACTTGGAAATTGCAGTCCAGCAGTCCAGCAGACGCTGGAGTTCAGCGATTTGACCCAGGATTCATTTGCATTGCAAACGGACTGTCATACACACACACACACACACACACACACACACACACAGAGCACTGACAGCGTTATCAGCAACAACCTGCACAGAAACGGGGGAAACGTGGAGGGAAAAACGAGGGAAGTCATTCTGTCTGATATACAGCATTTTTCTCACAGAGACAGTGTTGATAAAACCTGTTCCTTAATTAAATAAAAACATTGCAGCAATGCAACTTTTTTTTATTTTTTATTTCAAATTTTTCTCATTTTATCCCCAATTTACACGGCCATTTACCCAACCCACTCATTAGGACTCCCCCGATCACTAGTGATGCTCCAACACATCAGAAAGGCAAAGACTAGCACATGCTTCCTCCGTTACATGTGAAGTCAGCCACCGCTTCTTTTTGAACTGCTGCTGATGTAGCATTGCCGAGTAGCATCACAGCGCACTCGGAGGAAAGCGCAGCGGCTCGGTTCTGATACATCAGCTCACAGACGCCCTGTGCTGCAGACATCACCGTAGGAGTGATGTGGGGAGAGAGCGCCATCTACCCACCCGGAGGGAGCAGAGCCAATTGTGCTCCCTCTGAGCGTCGGCAGCTTGATGGCAAAGCTGCATGAGTGGGGGTTCGAACCTGCGACCTCCTGCTCATAGTGGCAGCGCTTTAGACCACTGGACCATTTGGCGCCCCCAATGGCATTAGTTTTACCTTTATGGATTGTGCCTGGAGGTATTGCTTCCTGATAGCGACTATATTCTTTAGGGAACAGGCCCACACTACGATACTGCCACCCCCATGCTTCACAGTAAAAATTCTGTCTTTTAGATGAAAAACTGCACCATAGTTTCATCAGACGCCAATGATCCAACATGTCCCAATATTAATAATGCACACTTGTTGCATGGCACTTGTTTATCAAATAGTAAAAGCATAAAGGGTATTGCTTACTGATGGCGACTATATTCTTAAGCAAACAGACCCACAAGGCTGCAAAATGATGCTGAAAACTTGACTATCTAAGATCCAGTCATGCAGTCTGGATGTGTTTCAGTCTGAGGCGTTTTTTTTTAACTGCTGCTAACGGTGTTTTGGGTGTGGCGTCTGTGTTGTAAGGGAGCGACGACAAATTGCCGGAGCCTGGTGTCGCATTTCCGAAATAAAAACCTGGAATAGAGGTGGAATTCTTGAAGGCTGAGACGCCACTGCTTTTTGGAAAATAGCCGATATTGTACTACATAAGGAGTCAAACAGACACAGAGACAGACAGGCCTATACACACACACACACACACACACACCAACACACACACAGATGACAGGAGAAAGCAATGTATTCAAAACTCAAACACCGGGGGCTTGAAGAGACGGGGGTCGAGTAGACATGCAGTCAGACGTACACTTAAGAGGGATTGAGGGATTTTCTTGCTTACACACACCTCATTCACCACACACACACACACAACTAATTTACACACACACACACACACATAATGGTAGATGGGCTGGTGGGCTGGCGAGCCGGGTCCGCTCTGTTTATCAGCAGTGTGTTCTTGCCCTCGTATGACAGGCATTAGTCGCGGTTTGAACACAGGCAGTTGGCGCTATGAGTCACAATCTGCTATTTGCATGAAGAGACTAAACAAACAAACCGAGCGCTCTGCCACGGCCACACAGGCTCCTGTGTGGGTCTGTCTCGTGTGAGTGATGGTTTCATTCTGTTGTTTTTAACCATTTTCCCTCAATTACAGCCCAATGCAACACATACCTGATAATTAGTTAGTCTTGGTTCGGTGGGCAAGAATCATATATGAGCAAAATATGGCCAATCAGTAATATTCCAATGAATTCCAATAAATTACCAATATATTTCACCATACTTCACTTATCTAGGTGTGAAACAGGAGGCTCTAACCTTGAGTTACTCTTGGGGAAAGCAGTAGCCTTAGTAAGACTGGTAGTAGTGGTAGTAGGAGTGGTAGTAGTAGGAGTGATAGTAAGAGTAATTTATGAAGTAGGAGTGGTAGTAGGAATTATAGATATAGTAGGAGGAGGAGTGATGGTAGGAGTAACAGATGAAGTAGGAGTGGTAGTAGGAGTGGTAGATGTAGTAGAAGAAGGAGTGGTATTAGGAGTTATAGATGGATAAGGAGTGGTAGTAGGAATAGTAGTGTAGTAAAAGTGGTAGTAGAAGTAGTAGAATAGAGAAGTAGTAATAGATGTAGGAGTGGTAGATGTAGTAGTAGGACGAGTGGTAGTAGGAGTAATAGATAAAGTAAGAGCAGGAGAAGGAATAGTAGTGGGAGTTATTGATATAGTAGGAGTGGTAGATGTGGTAGAAGGAGTGGTAGTAGGAGTAGTAGACGTAGTAAAAGAAGGAAAGGTAGTAGAAGTTATAGATGTAGTAGTAGGAGAAGTGGTAGTAGGAGTAATAGATGTAGTAAAAGTGGTAGTAGGAGTTATAGATGATGTAAGAGTGGTAGATATAGTAGAAAGATGAGTGATAGTAGAAGTTGTAGATGTACTATGAGTGGTAGTAGGAATAATAGATGTATTAGGAGTGGTAGTAGGAGTAGTAGATATAGTAGGAGGAGTGTTAGTATGAGTAATATATGAAGTAGGAGTGGCAGAAGTAGAGAAATAGTAATAGATGTAGGAGTAGTAGATGTAGTAGGAGTGGAAGTAGGAGCAGTAGATGTAGTAGGAGTGGAAGTAGGAGCAGTAGATGTAGTAGGAGTGGAAGTAGGAGTAATAGAGTAAGTAGGAGTGGTAGTAGGAGTAATATATGGAGTAGGATTTGTAGAATTCGAAAAATAGAAATAGAAGAGGTGGTAGAAGGAGTAGTATATGTAGAAGTAGGGCTGGAAATAATAGTAAGAGTGGTAGAATAAGTTGACAATATTCTAAAACAAATGCGGAAGAACTGAATTCTTGAAGGTGGGCATTGCAGAATAAGGTGGATAGAAAACCTAAAAAAGGTTTTTCACCAAGAACCATATAGGCATGCAAATTGAACCACTGGTTAATAGTGCACAGATAAAGCCTATACAATTTACACTAGAACACATTTATTCTATTCCAGCTCACATATTAGGTTACAGACCAAAGTTTAACTTTTTAAAACAGCAGATAAGAAACTCTCCCCTCCGCACCTGTTAGAGCGATACGCCACAGATCTAAAAACCAAATGGAATCCCACCGTTAGGTTCATCTGAACCATCGACTGTTCTCCAGGAGTGAAAAGAGGCCTCCCTACCCTCTCCTGAAGATCAAAGTAGCTGGAGAGCGTCCAAAACAGTGTGTGAATGAAAGATGGGAACCAGCAGCCGATATCCTGGGGAGGATTCTCCGCTGCATCTGTGGATGCCTCCATGTGGGAGTCCTTATTTGCTCTCGTGGGCCGTAACCCTGGAACGCGGCGTAAAGGCCAGCGGCGGTACGCTCAAGCCGCGGAAGACACCCCAGAGAGGAGAGACGTCTGGCCCTTGAGTCCTAGACCTTCAACTCGGCAGAGCTGGCCAAAGGCCAAGACGGAGCCTGTCGTGTGAGCGGGATTCGACATCAAGGCACAAGACCTGTCAGTAGAATCTAGCTGTACCCCTGCTGGTTGATGATGTGCTGCCCCAGGCTAAGTACAAGAAGCCCCAGCTTGAAGGGACAAAGTCCTGTTTGGATAAAAGAAACCCATTCTTAGATAGATGAAGCCCCTGCTTAGAAGAGGGAAATCCCTGTTTGGGTAAAGAAAGCCCCTGTTTGCACAGATGAAGACTCTGTTTGATGGATAGAAGAAGTCCAAGGTTGGACCAATGGAGCCATTGCTTGAATGAACAAAGCCTTGGTTAGAGGAAGCTGATGATTGGACCTATGGCGACATAGATGTTCGAGCAAACAACCACCCTGGTTGGACAAATAAAGACCCTTCTTGGACCTATGAAGACCCTACTTACATCAGCAAAGCCACTGGTTGGACAGATAAACCCCTGTTTGGACAAATAGAGACTTTGCATGGGCAGTTGAAGTCCCTGTTTGGGCAATCAACCTCCCTAATTGGACAGACAAAGACCTTGCTTGGACCTATGAAGACCTTGCCTGCTTGCATAAACCATACAAAGCCATTGCTTGGACAGATGAAGCCCCTAATTTGTTAAGCAAAATACTTGGTTGGAGAAATGAAGACCCTTTTTGGACCTACGAAGACCCTGCCTACATAAGCAAAGACCCTGAATAAACAGATGAAACCCCTGTTTGGACAAATAGAGGCTCTGCTTGGGTAGGTAAAGCCCCTAATTGGGCAATCAACCCCCTAATTGGACCTATGAAGACCCTGCCGGCTTACATAAACCATACAAAGCCGTTGCTTGGACAGATGAAGCCCCTGATTGGGCAAACAAAATACCTGGTTGGACAAATGAAGACCCTACCTGGACCTATAAAGACCCTGCCCACATAAGCAAAGACCCTGGTTGGACAGAGGAAACCCATTTAAACAAACAGAGCCTCTGCTTGGGCAGTTGAAGCCCCTGTTTAGACATTCAACCACCCTGGTTGGACAGATGAAGACCCTGCTTGGACCTATAAAGTCCAGGCTTACATAAATGATGCAATTGCTTGGACAGATGAAGCATTTGTTTTGGCAAGCATAAGCCTTGGTTGGATATATGAAGTCTCTGCCTACATAAACAAAGCCCTTGGTTGAGCAGAGGAAGCCCCGGTTTGGACGAACAAACCCCCCACTTTAACACATAAAGCCCTTGCTTGTGCAGATTTAGTCTCTGTTCGGTTGAATGAAGCCCCTGTTTGACTGAATATCCCCCCCCCCCCCCTGCTTCAACAGATAAAGCCTCTGCTTGGACAGATGTTGCCCTTGAGATGTTTACCCTACTAAAAAGGCTTAGGTCAAGTCCCTACATTTAGTTTCTACAGCCTTTATTGACGAGGAGAGCGTTGCTCATCAACATCATCATCGACCCATATGATACTGTAAATGTAGGTAATGAAGTTTTGCTAAATTCGGAATCTACTAAATCTGCGTTAAGGAGTTCTGGACCCATCTTGGGCAGTTGTTATTGACTCCTTAAAATAGAGCTTTTACACACTTTTTACACATGCTGTAGGGTTTAGACACACAACATTGGGAAAATCTTCGCAGAGAACACCAAAATACATGCAGTATTTGTGAGCATACAGAGTGAAATACAGTGAGCACACATGCCTGGAATGGTGGGCAGCCATTGTTGGTGTGCCTAAGAAGCAGTGAGGGTTAAGGACCAAACAATGGCAGCATAGTGAAAGCGGAAATCAAACTTTTTTGCCACCAATCATAAGGCCATAATCATAATATGTATGGATCACATATTGTCAGTAATCTGTTATGCCACTAGTAGCTAGTTAGCTTAATTGCTGAATTCTTGACTTTTACACATAAACTACGGTTATGTCCAGCTTGAGACTTGGTTTGTGGCTATAAAGGAACACATAAGGAATCATGTAGTAACTTAAACCAAAATACTTATCTGGGGAGCTGTTTACTTGTTGTTCCTGAGGCTTATTCTGTGCAACAGAGTTAACTCTTGCTCTTCCTTTCCTGGGGCGGTCCTGATGAGTGCCAGTTTCATCGTCTTTTTGGTTTCGATGGTCTTGCGGTGATTGCACTTGAGGACTGACTTTCATTTCTTAAAGATATTTTATTTTCTTTACTTAGTTGAGTAGTTGTTGCTTCTCATAATCTGGATTAGAACATTACTCAAATATTCACTATTCACTGTATACCTGTAACTCCACCTCTTCACTACTTTACTTTAACTGATGCTCTCAAACACTTTATTAAGAGGCAAGAAATTCAAGTAATTAACTCTTGATGAGTTCAGCAGCACAGCTGTTAGCTGAAAGCCTGAATTCCAGGTGACTCTACCTCAAAAAACGGACTGAAAACTTTTAACTGGTACTGTATCTAACGCCACAAGGGCCACAAAACGGGGAAATAAAAGTATAAAAACAGCAGCAGTAGATGGAAGCTACTCTGGATGTTCCGTTTAGAAGCATAGATCAGTTCTTTTTGCGCTAATCAGCTGTGGTCAGGGTTTAGTCTGAAGCATTAAATTGTACCTTATAAATATCTGCAGGCTGAGCTCAGACTGGGCAGCGGTGCCTGGAGGCCACCCTCTCCAGTCAAATGTTCCTTTGTCCTGAGCCGGGCTCTGAGTCAGGAGCTTCAGTTTGCTAAACAAAGGTAATCGGGGAAGGTATGTCCACCAGTTTTGAGAGGACTTGGGACAAATCCACAAGGTTAAAAACATCAACACCATCGCCTCCATCACCAAACACACCAAGTACGCTCTTGTCCTAAAGGTTACGTAGAGGAAAATCCTGCTTATCCACTACCTGAAGTTGAGCAGGAGTCTCCAGAACTGCAGAAAGTAAAGAAATGATAAAGAAATGTGTACCGGCTTGAGGAAATACAGACATACAGAACAGAACAGGTCCGTTTGGGTATCTCGCAGGCTTCTTGCCTGCAGATTTATTGAGCCGACGGTAGAAAAGAAACAAAGCTTGTCTGTAATTAATGACCACATTAAAAGGTAAACTTGGGTTGGTGATAAAGCCGACGCGAAAATGAATGCGCCGCTGTGCTGAAGCGCGCCACAATAAACGAGAGAATAAGGACACTGTGATCTTAATTAAATCAGGGCTGGCAGAGTTAGAACCACTTGGCTTCCCCCGTCCTAAAAGTGAAGACGCAGTTTATTAGAGTTAACGGAGTTAGAAGTTTTCTTAGAAAGCTCTGAGAGTAGAGATTTCACATTTTTGGCAACTTTCACATTAAACAAATGCAGATAATAAATGAATAACAGATACATCTACACTGTAAAACCCGCACGTTGTTTGAACTCAAATGATTTAAGTGTTTTTCACATAAAATCAGATATTTCTAAACAATACTCAACTATTTTGAGTTAGTTGAACATTTGTGGGCACATATACTGTACTATTCAAACTGAGATCTTTGAGTTGAACCGACTTATAATAACCTTTAAAGTTTAGAGTTTAGTCTGTTTTGTCATTAACAGCTTCTTTTCCACTGGCTTCTGTCACAATCTATTTGCATAATGGGTGTGTCCATCCGTTTCTGACTAACACTCACCATCAGTGTGTAGTGATTCCCCCTTAACTTTTTTAAGGCAACCGGTTTCCTCAAACTTTTTTAAGTAAACTTATCTGGGCTTACATTGTACAGATATGTATAGGAGACTCACAATTCATTTTAAAAGTAGGGCTGTTACTGTTAAAGTGTTAACGCACTTGATTCATTTGAAATCAGGAGCTCTTAAAGGGACAGTGTACACATTAATGGCCATTACGTATTTTGTACTCAGGCCATTTAAATGATCACCCACCCCTCAATTCAGAAAGCCTTACAATCAAGCTGAAATGTTTACAATAAAGTAAAAAAAAATCCTTTATTTATTTTATCATGCATTTTTTATTCCAGAGCCCCATGTTAGCTTAATCGTCCTTCATATATATCATATATATCATATTTTGTATCATCATAAAAAGTATGATATACTAGTATTTTTTAATATTGTGAGTGCAAAAAAGGGAGTGTGATTTTCTGGCAGTGGAACATATTCATGTCTTGCTTTTACTACATAGTACACAGCCCTAGTTTTTGATCAGTTGAAACACAACGATGTTTTTACAATATCTGGATACGTGTCATGACTGGACAGGACTAAACCTAGACATGCACTAAACCAGCCAATACTCTGCAGAGTGTGATTTAGAGGTAAGGCGTATTTATAGTGAGGTGAACAGGTGAAATCAATACTCAGGTGATTGGCTTCCTGGTGGTGCTGTGTGCAGTGTCATGTGATTGTGTGAGGGAGTGGGATGGATCAATCATATAATCACAGAATATTGTTGTGATTAATCAGATTAAATTTGTAGGTTGATGTTGGTAAGCTACTCTACAAGTTCTAGACGTTCTGACAGCTCCTAAATAGGATTCAGAAACAGCCAGACATCCAGCTTTAATCCTGATCTCAGAACAGCAGTGTGGTCGTCGTCTCTGGAGCCTCGATATGTGAACTACTCCACAGTCTATCAGTCAAATTACATCACATAATCACATAATGACATTCCACTAAAGCTCAGTGATGATGATAATTATTATATTTACAGGCCATTAGATCATACAGACGCAGTGTTTCCCCATGTGTGCTGTGCCCACTGTGCTCAGAAAGGCTGATCTCTGGTCAGAATATCTCACACCCACCAGCATCCACCCCACTCTCCACAGATATCTCCACTAATGCCACAGATCTGAGCGTGCTACTGGAGGCGAGCTGCTAAGAAGGGCTGGATTAGGGTGAATGGAGGCTGGATGGGTCTGCCCACAGTGAGCAGCGGCGGAGGTTTCCCCCGCTCCGTCATTTCTTCCACGACCGCCGTGTTCTGTTTTCAGCAGCGGTCGATCTGGAAGCGTATCGGAGACTGCGGCTTTTGTTTTATATAAAAAACATGGTAAACGTGAGATTCCCGAGTCAGCATTTTCCACCGGGCGAGAGGGAAAGACTGGGGCACTTTAGGGAAGACATGCACGCACACAAACACACAAACACACACACACACACACACACACACACACACACACATATACGCTTATTAAACCTCTAATATTTAGCTATAGTTTTAGCTCTTGATTGTTGAAGTGAGTGGAACCACCATAGCCAGATACTGTATATATATATATATATATATATATATATATATATATATACAGCAGGAGTGGCATTAAGTTATCCAAAAGCATTGTGTAAGACCGATGGAGGAGAACAAGCCAAGACTGTTATTAAAAATCAGGGTTATTCCACCAAATATTGATTTCTGAACTCTTAAAACTTTATGAATATGAACTCGTTTTCTTTGAATTATTTAAGGTCTGAAAGCTTGAGGTTCTTTTAGCCATTTCTCATTTTCTGCAAATAAATGCTCCAAATGACAATATTTTTTTACAGTATTTTTATTTGGAATTTGGGAGAAATGTTGTCTGTAGTTTATAGAATATACATAGCAAAATTAGAGAAACTAATATAGAAACTGAAGTTGTCTCTACAAATTTATATATAAACAAACACTGCTTTTCATGTTTTCATGTACAGCTCCCACTGTACTGGCTGTTGTGTGTGTGTGTGTGTATCTGTGTTTTATGACTGATGATTGACTGATTAATTAAATGTGTCGATATATAGAATTTTTATTAGCATAATTTAAGCCTACAGAAGCACAGGGTACAGGTAGGTGTTTCTAATAAAGTGGTCAGTGAGTGGAATTACAAGGTAAGGGTAGGTGTTTCTAATAAAGTGGCCAGTAAGTCGAAGTCTCAGGTAGGTGTTTCTAATAAAGTGGCCAGTGAGTGGAATTATAAGATAGGGGTAGGTGTTTCTAATAAAGTGGGCAGTAAGTGTAAGTGTAAGGTGGCAGTAGGTGATTCTAATAAAGAAGTAGGGTTAGGGGTTTCTAATAAAGTGGCCATTGAGTGGAAGTACAAGGTAGCAGCAGGTGTTTATAATAAAGTGGCCAGTACCTGTAAGTACAAGGTAGGGTTAGGTGTTTCTAATAAAGTGGCCATCGAGTAGAAGTACAAAGTAGGGATAGGTGTTTCTATTAAAATGGCCATTAAGTGGAAGCACAAGGTAGCGGTAGGTGTTTCTAATAAAGTATTTGGGTTAGGGGTTTCTAATAAAGTGGATACTTAGTGGAATTGTAAGGTAGGGGTAGGTGTTTCTGATAAAGTGGCCAGTGAGTGGAAGCACAAGGTAGAGGTGGGTGTTTCTAATAAAGTGGCCACTTAGTGGAATTATAAGGTAGCGGTAGGTGTTTCAAATAAAGTATTTGGGTTAGGGGTTTCTAATAAAGTGGCCACTTAGTGGAATTGTAAGGTAGGGGTAGGTGTTTCTAATAAATTGGCCAGTATGGGCTCTGGTCAGACTGAAAGCTCTACAGAGGGGGTTGTGTAGTAGCTGGAGTGATGCTGGTTAACTGTGTGAGATTAAGCTCTGTGGAGATGTTTTCTCACAGTGAGCGTGAGTGTGACCTTCGCTGGACTGAAGGTCGTAATATTAGGAATTTCCTTCTGAAAGCTGAGCTCATTCCCACCTGTGGAGACGAGGGCCGTGTGAGAAAGTCACCAACACTGCTGCGCTTGTTTGACTCCTGTGTCGTTTGTATGCTGAATGTTAATAAGCACATTTTGGGCTGTTTTAGATTCCAGTTTCAGCCAGGGGACGATTCCTGCAGCCGTTAGCAGAGCTTTGGGCGGATTAGTTATGTTGTACTTGGCAGAATTAACGGATAAAGGATTTCAGTTTTTAGAACAGACGAAATTGTTTTTTTTGTCCTTTGCTATTTGTATTTATGCCATTTTTCCATTTAAAGCGTCTTGTTTTGTCTTGCTGATGCTTTCTAATTCATTTCATATAAAACCCAGATATTGTTTTGGTGCAATTAAAGCTATGGAAATGCCATGAACTCAATTTAAATGCTGGAAAGTTGCAAAGTTACTCGACAGTTTGTGTTGGTCATCCTCTAGTTCTTTATCAAGTGCCCACAGGATGCTGTTGAGGGACTATTCTCAGTCCAGCAGTGATACTGAGGTGTTTAAAAACTCCAGCAGCACTGCTGTGCCTCATCCACCAATACCAACACATGCTAACACACGCTAACACACAAAAAGGTGGTCCATGATTGGTGTTAACATGTATAATGATGTAGCCTATTATTGATATATATATATATATATATATATTAACTAATATTAGCTTCTCTCATGGAGTAAAATCCTTCCTCAAACAACTATATATTTACTAAAATACAAAAATGTGCAACTCCAGGATTTCTGCAGACATTGTAATGTTTGCTGTCGGAATTCGCTGATGTGTATGAGTTGTTAATTATAACCTTTTCCAGTAAAATGTTTTACGTCACTGGCTGCAACAGAAAACCAACCACCCCCATGCTTACCAGTCGGAGAGGTATTATTTTCCTTTTTTTAAAGTCTAAAATTCTGTTTTTTTTTTTTTTTTTTTACATTTTTCCCCATAAATGTAAGAAACATGAGCCATATTTACCAATATCTTCCTAAGAATTGTCTAAAATTAATCCCTAAGGAAGGTTCTAACTGTGTTTTTAAAGCAAGAGAAAAAAAAAAAAAAAAAATATATATATATATATATATATATATATATATATATATATATATATATATATATACTGTATATATAAATAAAAAAAGAGAATGTAAAAATCTGTGTAAAAACTGCATGCATAGATTTTAAGACCAAAAAAAGGCCCTATATTACTTTTTACCATTATTTTTCAATGGTCACTCGTGGCTAAAGGGGCCTAATGTGATATAAAGTGTAAACTGTTTTTGTAAATAATACCACATAATTATCACCTTTGGAAACATGTTTATAATAGAAATGAATGAATGTTAAGAACCTTTAAATTGGTGGAAAAAAAAAAACGAAAGTGTTTTTTTTTCTATAAGATCACTCAAAGAACCATTTATGGCACCTTCGTGTTCAGGAGGCATTTAGAAGGTCAGTGGTTGTGAACCGTGCACCAGCAGAGTGTGAGTGCCCTGCCCTGAGGGGCGTGTCCTGCTTCAGCAGCCTGGTGTGAAGTGCAGGGTTTGGTTGGTCATGGTGAGACCTTGTTCCACACATGGTCTAAATTTACACAGCAGCCGCCTTCCGGAGCTTTATTGAGAGCTATGAGGGGGAGGATGAGGGGAGGAGCCGAGCAAAAACGGAGGGAAAGGTGAGGGAGAGAAGTGCTGCCAAAACATATCTGACCAAAATATACATGTAGCTCGAGATAACTGGCTTAAAAGAAGCTGTTGTTTAAGCTTGTGATTATATTCATTCCTAGCTGTGGAATACATGAAGGTACTTCCAAGCCCAAACCATATCTACTCACTTCATTTACCGTATTTGTCAGACTATAAGGTGCACTTAAAATCCTTAAATTTTACAAAAATCTTATAAAAAATCCAGTGCACACTATCCTTGTGTGAATTCTACCAGTCAGGTATTAAGAAGCAGTAAAGCCACTCTGCTGAAGTACAGTGTCATTAGGGTGAGTTTTTATTAAAGTTTCTCCAGCATTAAGGCTGGGTGCAGCAGCATTAGCATTAGCCGCTAACTCCACTAAGTGCTAGATCTTTGGCTGTTTAGAGGCAAGTATATCCGACTGTAGTCTGTGTGTTTACCGTGTTAAAACAAACTACATGGGATGAACCGCTAGCTGATAGCACACCTTGGTTACCAGAACATTTAGGGTTCCTCAGGTATAGTGCTGTATAGGACAGCATTTATGTCCTGTTAGCTCTGCGGTTAGCGGCTAATGCTAATGCTGTGTTGAAGAAACTTTACTAAAAAGTCACACTTATACAAAATACTGGAAATCCAAGCTTACTGTAAATAAACTAAAGCACTTTACTCACCCAAATAAATGGTTTTCAGAAGAGAAATCTGTGTAGATTAACATCCAGCACTCGTTTGACTTTTACAATATTACAATCAAAAATTACTGTTTTGTAATTAGCTTAATGCGCCTTATAATCCGGTGTGCCTTATGTATTAAAAAATAGACCAAAAAATAGACATACGTTGAAAGTTTGCCTCATAATCCGGTGCACCTTATAGTCCGAAAAATATAGTACTATTATTAATCTACAATGTAAATTTCTTATTTGGTTAAAACCATAGACTGTGTATAGCTGGACAGAGAATGGTCTCTCAAAAGTGAAGCCACCACAGGTCGGGCGCCCCCTGCTGTTCGGCTGCAGAAAGCTGTGTAACCCCACCCACCCCCATAGGTTTCAATGGCAAAACAGACAACTTTCAATCACGTTTTTTTTTTTCCAATATACTCTAATTCTACCTCCTTTATTTAAATGTGACAGCTAGTGTAACCTCTGCTTATATTGTTACATTTTATATCCCCACAGAATTCGATTTTTAAAAATGTTATTCAGCTCTATTCAAAAAGGTGTGGTTATTGTAAAAGGGCTGGTTATGGGCGGGACCAATAACAGACCGTCAGCTCTTCTCCGCTCCGCTCTGCAGCCTGTGACCTCGAGGCAGCCATCAGGGGTGGGGTTATTTAAATGAGTAGGCTGTCTCTCCACAGTCTTTCTCCCTCCTCTGGTCTCTACTGTGCAGACTTGGTTTCAGGATCTCAGAGATTTTACAGTCTCTGGTTAAAACCAGTCAGTAAAATAACATTACTCCACCTCCTCAGGTAAAACTAATCCGTTTTGAATGAAGCTAAAGACACAAATTTGATAAAATTCACTAAAATTAACTTTTAAAAAACACAATTGCCATTAAATCGCAACAGGGCTTTGAACAGCAGGAGGCAATCATCTCTAAATGTTCTCTTCAGAAAAACGTTGACCCACATTTTACAACTTTAGAACCCACAAGAAAAACTTAAACTGAGTGTTGAGTGTTAATCTGGGATCAGCTTTTGTATTTTTATATTCTAACGAATGTAGAGAGAGAGAGATCAAATGCCTTCATTAGTACATGAAGTTCAGCATCGCTCTGTAGTATTCCAGACTTTTTTGAGACCCGAAAAAAAAAGAAAAGAAATGGGCCACCAATTATAAAGGGAGTAGCGTTTTTATCACAGCGGATTACATCACAGACGACTTCATAGAGCCTTAAAAAAGTATATTTCGTACCCACAAGATCTCTCTCTCTCTCTCAGAATCACAAAAACGAGACTGCATGTTTAATTAGAGAAGTGGACTGAAGTGGTTTTGCTGAGGGGCTCTTAACGTTAAGGCCTTGATGTGTCCTCAGTGAAACTTACGCAAGCGCCTCGGCGGATTTCGGAACGTTCCTAACAGCTCTAATATAAATACTGTAACAGCCCATCCCGGCTCCGGCGGCTGCGTTTACTCAGAGTACTCGTACAGAAATGAAGAAAAGATTTTGTTTTTTTTGTTACAGAATGGAGGGGTCCGTTTGGTCATTTCACATCAGTTTTACATCACGCAACATTTGGTTGCAGATGAGAGCCGCATGCAGAGTTTGTGCCTTTTCTTATTGTAGTAATACAGTTTGACAGGCTCTGAGAAATAGGTTTGAACTGAAGTCCAATTTTTTTTTGTAAGGCTTTGAATAAAAACAAAAATAAAGGAAGGAAAAAATCTGCAAAAAAAGAGTATCAAATATTCCTTTGCTGGATATACAGTGGCAAAAAAGTTTACGAACCCATTAGAATTGCATAGAAACATAATCCCGACCATAAATGGTATGGGGGGGGGGGGGGGTCCATAAATGGTATGTGGGGGGGGGGGTATCATGATTTATTTCTGCTTACAGTCATCAAGAGACAGATAAATTCCCAAATGTATCAAAATATTCATATTATAGGATAAAATGAGAGTGTCGGTACATCAGCTAAAAGTCTGTAGAAGTTGGGTAATGCAACAGGACAATGACCAAAAACCATGGAGCTACAACCAGTCTACAACAGAAAAAAATAAATCGCGATTGGCCAATTGAAGTGGCCAATCAGAGCCCAGACCTCAGATGCTACGGACTAAATTGAAGAGAGATGTACACTTTTCATTTTATTTTATTTTTTTGTAAAAAAAAAATGTTTTCAATCATGCAGAATTTTCTTTAAGCCTCACAATTGTACACCACTTTGTGTTAGTCTTTCACAATAAATTCCAATTAAATATATTTATGTTTGTGGTTGTAATGTGACAAAATAAGGAAAAGTTCAAGGATTGTGAATACTTTAAAAAAAATGTTTTGTTGCACAGAACACTAATTAAGTCCTGTTTTTAATCAGAATAGGCTATAAACCAGCCAAAGAAAAAGTTTATAAGCCAATGAAACAGTAGGTTAGCCCCGCCCACTGCACTTAAAAAAAACCCCATAAAAACAAAAGAGGCAAATTAAAAGTGAACATTTAAAAAAAAATTGAATTGTATGTGATTTAGAACACTTTTTACACAATTTTAGTGTTCAGGGAACAAAAAGGTCAATATCAAATATATCAAATTGAAAAATGTAAAAAAAGCAAAGGATTCCAATTCAATAGACATAAAAAAGACAGTTGCTTATTTTAGTTAACTGGATTTAATGTTAAAATAGATTTTTTATTATTAAGTATTAGTCTTGCTTTGAGTGCATTGCAGACAGAAAACAGCATTATTATATGTATGTATATATATATATATATATATATAGGTTTTTCCTGTCCCCCTCTTCATATGGAGTTCAGTGTAATGTATATCTATATACTAATATGTACTGACGTATAACCTATTAGTTTTGATGTGTGCTTTGTATATAATTAAAAAAACCCCGAGATGAATGATGTATAATTTGAGTAAGTTAATTGTATGTATAATTGAGTAAATTAAAAATAAAAAATATTGTTCACAAAAAAAGAAAACAGCATTATTGTTATTGGTGTTTTTTCAACACTGGCACATTATTCAGGTCTGAAAGGGTTAATTATTAATCATATGGCTTAAAAATACATTTGATGTAAGTAAAGATAAAATATATTTAATAAGTATTTTTATTATTATGCATATTAAATAGAAAATGCTCTAAATTAACATACTTTTAATGCTCTTAAGTATGCTTCTTTTTCACAAGGGTGGATACACCTCACACCTGGCATCATGCATGGTGCCAATAGGTTCAATAGGTTTATCTCCTCCAGAGAGTCCTATTCTATTGGCAGTACTTCTCTTCAGAGACCAGACAAGCTACTCATCAATATCATCACTGGGATGCATTCGTACACATAGTGGATGAATGCAGTGCAGGATGATAAAGGCTGCATGATAAAGTCCATCTGTTTGAGGTCAGGCTCTGGGCATTGTGGGTAATGTTGGCAGAAGCAGAGAGTCCAGGCCCGCGAGGCTCGGCTGAAGTCCGAGAGTCCAATAGTCCGAGAGTCCGAGCGCGCTCGGGCCCTGAGGCTTTACTGCATTCATCGCCAAATCCTGCTCTGAATGGAGCCTCAGACGTGAGCTCAGAGCGAGGGCTGCCGCGGCATTACCTCATGGTTTCTGTGGCAGAACAATTAGAACAATGCTCTCCGCGGCCGAGCGCTGTGGTCAGCTGTAAACCCGGGCAGCAGCACCGGAGAATCCTGTGCTATATTTTTTATATATTTCAGCCCAGCTGATGAGTCACTTCTCCTGTTTACTTGTTTATTATGACGGTCACATATCTGCGATTGGAAGCAGGCTGCGGGCCAGTGGAGGCGGCGCCGGGGGAATGTGCTGACTGCAGTCTGACTGAAGTGCTTTCTTCAAGTGTTTTTCTGTTTTCTAGTAAAAACTGTCGTCTTTGCTGCATATGGAAGCAATCAGAAGGTCATTAAGAGGTTAAGAGTTCTGACGGAGGCACGTGCCTGACTGAGAGGAACCAGACTGTGACCCAAATGGATCCATAGCAAAAGAAATCCTTTTAAATATAAACAGGGCTTGGACAATGAAACTGAAACACCTGGTTTTAGACCACAATAATTGATTGTGGTGACGGACAGTTCTGGTGGAAACAGGAGAGTTGAGGGGCACATTGAATTCTGCTGTGATTTGATCAGCCGTGGTTTTATGTTTTTTTATTGGATACAATCCGGGTTAGCACCCAAACATCCCTTTCAGACAGCTTCCTCTTACAGCGTCCACAGTTAATCCTGTTGGATGTGGTTGGTCCTTCTTGGTGGTATCTCGCTGACATTACCCTGGATACCGTGGCTCTTGATGCATCACAAAGACTTGCTGTCTTGGTCACAGATGCTCCAGCAAGACGTGCACCAGCAATTTGTCCTCTTTTGAACTCTGGTATGTCTGTTACCCATAATGTTGTGTGCATTGCAATATTTAGAGCAGAACTGTGCTCTTACCCTGCTAATTGAACCTTCACACTCTTCACGCTCTTACTGGTGCAATAATGTGCAATTAATGAAGATTGAACACCAGGCTGCTTCAATTTATCCATGAAACCTCCCACACTAAAATGACAGGTGTTTCAGTTTCATTGTCCAACCCCTGTATAAGGCACACTATCAATTAGCAACGTGTTTCGATAACAGTGTGCTTACAGTGAATGACATGAGATTGATGTGGGCCAAAATGCTTTGTGAGTCTCTTTGTTACTGATGCTGCATTCTGGGAATGATGTCACACCCCATTCAGATAATTTTACACTATTATGAATTGTATACTGGCTAAACTAATGTTTATGTTTCTCTTTATTTAGGTTTGACCTCTCTTCGACCTTTTGACCTCCTGTTCCAGTGTCAGCCATGTTGGTGATCTTGGCCTTCATCATCCTCTTCCACATCATTTCAGCAATACTGCTCTTCATAGCAACTACTAACAGTGTGAGTACACTAACCAACCCTCCTGTATTACAACTTGTAGATCAACATTTAGATAAATATCACCAGCCTAAATTATACACATATACAGCTCTGGATTAAATAAAAAAATAAGAGAGCACTTCAGTTTCTGAATCAGTTTCTCTGATTTTGCTATTTATAGGTTTATGTTTAAGTAAAATGAACATTGTTGTTTTATTCTATAAACTACAGACAGCATTAATCTCAAATTCCAAATAAAAATATTGTCATTTAGAGCATTTATTTGCAGAAAATGAGAAATGGCTGAAATTACAAAAAAAGATGCAGAGCTTTCAGACCTCAAATAATGCAAATAAAACAAATTCATATTCATATTTCAATTTCAGAAATCAATATTTGGTGGAATAACCTTGGTGTTTTTTAATCACAGTTTTTATGCATCTTGGCATCATGTTCTCCTCCACCAGTCTTACACACTGCTTTTGGATAACTTTATGCTGCTTTACTCCTGGTGCAAAAATTCAAGCAGTTCAGTTTGGTGGTTTGATGGCTTGTGATCATCCATCTTCCTCTTGACTTGATTATATTCCAGAGGTTTTCAATTTAGTAAAATCAAAGAAACTCATAATTTTTAAGTGGTCTCCTATTTTTTTTTTCCAGAGCTGTATGTCCTTAAATTCATTGTTTTTTAATCATTTAAAAATGTTCTACATTGTAGATTTACATTTATACAATTATTTGATAGAATGTTTTATATTATATATTCTTCAAAGTAGCTTAGATTAAACTTGCTTAGATGACAGCTTTACTCAATACTTTGCACAAGTCACAAAGACTACCAAAAACTTTATGATGAAACTGGCATTCATCAGGGTAGCTCCAGTAAAGGAAGAGCAAGAGTTCTTCTGTTGCACAGGATACGTTTATCAGAGTTACCAGCTTCGGAAACTGCAAATGAACAGCTACCCAGATCAATACAAGCATCTAAAAGCTTCACATATTTTTTTTTTGTTTGTTTGTTTGACTGTAATTTTAAGTTACTACATGATTCCTCATGTGTTCCTTCATAGTCTGAATCACTTCAGGATTCATTTACAATGTAGGAACAAACAAAAAACATTGAATATGTAAATAGTGTGTGTCCAAACTTTTGCCTGGTACTGTAGTTCAGTATGTCAGAGTATGTTAATATACATTGGCACACTAGTCTTGAGCGTATTTGAGTTGCTCTTGGGAGTGAAGGTTGTGTCCTGCTCTGTGTTTGTGCACTCTGAGTGTGCACTCTTTCAGTGGCATTGATGTAGATGTTGAAGTGCACTTTGAGCAGCAGGAACTGCCCAGACTGAGAAGAAAAAAAAGCAGCCATTGATTAGCTGTGCCAGATTAGAGCTGGAACTAATGCTGCCTTTAAGTTGCTGCTCACTCTGGAGGTCGTGAGTACGGGGTGATTTATGTTCGAGTGGTTTTGGAGGAAACGCTGTAGCTGCCCTGGGAAGATCTCTCTCTCTCTCTCTCTCTCTCTCTCTCTCTCTGTCTCTCTCTCTCTCTTTCTGTGTCTTTTTTGTTCTTTTCTTCTCTCTTTAAACGTTTGAACTCGAGCCCAGGCCTCGGGGAATTCCTGCCCTGTGCCCAGAGTTTCTGAGTAGGCATGGACCTGCCATGACCCTGACCTGGAGAAGAAGAAGAAGAAGAAGAAGAAGAAGAAGAAGAAGAAGAATGAATTAAATGACTTAACAATGTTGATACTATTGTTTTTCTGTTCTTAAAGAGTTTAGCAAGGTTTTATTCTGTAAGAAATATTACTAGCATATACACTAATCAGCCATACCATTAAAACCGCTGATATATAACAGGAAAAACATTGATAATCTGGTTCCATCAGGTTTATCTGAGGTCATCCAGACTATGAATGAACACATAAGTAATCATGTAGTGACTCTGCAAAGCATTTAGGTGCTCTTATCTGGGAAGAAACGTATCCTGTGCAACAGAGGAACTCTTGCTCTTCCTTTCCTGGAGTGGCCCTGATGAGTGCCACTTTCATCATATAATTTTGTATTGGTCTTTGCGGGGACTGCACTTGAGGACACTTTTAAAGTTCTTGAAATGTTTCAAATTGACTGACCTTCATTCCTAAAGTATTTTTTTGTCTTTATTTAGTTGAGTAGTTGTTGTTTCTCATGATCTGGATTAGAACATTACTCAAATATTCACTATTCACTGTATACCTGTAACTCTACCTCTTCACTACTTTACTTTAACTGATGCTCTCAAACACATTATTATTAAGAGGCAAGAAATTTAAGTAATTAACTCTTGCGCAGCACAGCTGTTAACTGAAAGCCTGAATTCCAGGTGACTCTACCTCATAAAACTGACTGAGAAAATGTGCAAAGCCAAGATGTCATCTAAGCAAGAAGAATCTAAAATATAAAACATATTCTGGTTTGTTGAACATGTTTTTCTTTGTAGTTTGAATTAATTTAGTATTAATCTAAAAGCAGAACATTCATTTTTAAAATAATGAAAAAAAAAAACACTCAATGTAAGGTGTGTCCAAACTTTTTACAGGTACTGTTCATATTAGGTATCTAGTAAAGTCTGTTCTTGATGTTGATGTGTTAAAAATTATGGGGGGTCCTCTGTGATTTTACTCCTGTCCAGAACGACCATGTACGTGTTTTTCTCAGACGTCCTCGTGAGAGAAAATTTTAGGCTGAATTATCTACTGAACGTGGTCCTCCAGTAATTTTAGTCCCATCCGGACGCCCATTCCTGAGTTTCGTCTCCTCACGTTTAATAAAATAGCTATTTGTGCACTGCCACGCACTGTAATTACACTTTGAGCGTGCGTTTCCACGGAGATCCCAGTATAAACACAACAGCGAGAGGAAATGGAGGAGCTACTGAACACGATGTCATGTCATGTAACCAAGAAAGCCCAAACAAATCAAAGGTCCTCCTATTTTTTGAATTGCAGTCCGGATGCAGGAGTTTTATCACTGAGTAGAAGTGTAAAATATTTTTCACAGACGTCCCCCTGAGAAACTAATCCTGTCCAGATAGGGTGTAAGACACTTTTGGAGGAACTAAACTGTGATAACTAGAGGACTATGGGTTTAGAACTATGGGTTTTTATCTCTAAAAGTGGATTTTTTTTTAAGTAGCACCACTAATTAATTAATACAAATAAATACAACAAAATAGGCTATTTAACTGTGTGTGGTATTTAATATTTGGCCAAATGTTTCATTTTAGTGTGTCTCAAGTAAGTACCTGTTATTTTTGTTGTTTGCAGGCTTGGTGGGTTGCTAAAGCAGGGAACTTCTACACTGACCTGTGGTACAGCTGCAACGTCACCTGTGTCGATATACCAAACAGTGCGGCCAAAGATTCGGGTAGGTTATTGTTGTTTAATGTGTTTTTTTTTTTTTTATCATATAACTTGTCCCAAAAATCCTTAAACCTTTGTGTTTTTGAATATATATATAAAATATGGACATTTTAGGTATGAACAAAATTGTGAGATGAAGGCAACATAACTACACACCAACGATTGAGAAGCCTTAAAAACATTTATAACAGACATCACAGATTAATAGAAGTGCAATTTTCTAGTGTTAAAGTGAGCTTTAATTGAAATATGTAACTAAAATATTAAAATATTACTCCAATTAAATTCTCATGATGCTCAGTATGGTGTATGTTTATGGACAAAGCTCCGCCCTCCAACAAAACAATCCAATCAGCTTGCTGGTAAGGCAGCAGCGTAACGATTTAAAAAGGTTTGGAATCCACATTACACACAGATTACTGTAATGCACTGCAGAGTTCAAGTAACAAAATACTGGCCGAAGCTCTGCTGACAAAAGCTGCTAGTGCCTCTATCCTGATCATGTTCTGAGTTACTTTAGACAAGTAGAAATAAATGTATTTTTAAATAGATATCTTCTTGAATAGTGAACAAACGTGAACAAAATTGAAAGATAAATGACAAGAAAAACAATCACTGAATGACAGCCGTTGATTTTGCATGTTTAGCAATAAATGCTCTGCTCTGTGTTTTACCTTCAGGTTACCTTCAGACTATTCAGGCTACCATGATCCTGGCCACCATCCTGTGCTGCGTAGGCTTCTTCGTCTTCTTCCTGCAGCTCTTCCGTTTGAAGCAGGGAGAGAGATTCGTCTTCACGGCCATCATTCAGCTCCTGTCTTGTAAGTTTTATTAGTTTTTATTGATTATTATCTTCAGCTTGTCATAGAAAGTGTGTCCCTTCTCTCATATAGTAGAGTCAGGAGGGAGAGATAACAGAGTTAAAGAGAGGGAGGGAGAAATGGGGCGTTGGAGAGTTGTGAAAACTCCTCATGACACATAGAGACAGAGAGGTGCAGGGGATTTATTGGTTGTTAGACCGAAAAGGGGAGGAGCTTCAAACAGGTAGATATTCAAACAGATGCAGATATTCAGTGAAACTGGTTTTTCTGTGCGTTATAAAGCTCTAACCTGTGTCTGACTCTCTGCACTGTCTTTCTGTGCAGCTCTGTGCGTGATGGTCGGCGCCTCCATCTACACAGCCGAGCGGACGAGCTTCCAGACGACGCCCGTGCAGGAGGGCGATTACGGCTACGCCTTCGTGGTGGCCTGGGTGGCGTTCCCCATGACCCTCATCAGCGGCCTGATGTATCTAGTGCTGAGGAAACGCAAGTAGATGAAGTTCACAACAGCCGACCTCACCAGCTGCCACCAGCTACAGCCTTTAGCCAAGAGAATTTATTTTGTAAATATTCTTTTTTTTTTTTTTCGTTTATTTGTTTGTTTAAAAAAAAAAATGTAGTTTAAAAAAAAAAAGTCAAAATGTAATATTTTGGAAAAATAAAATCGTTTAAAAAATGATAAAATAAAAAGAAATAAAGAAAAAAAAAATAAGAAGAGCGTAACATTAACCGACCGTAGCATACTGGAAACTAACTGTAGTTTTACTTTTCCTTAAATTTAAGTTTTTACGTTGAATTTTTAACCTGTTTTACTCTGTGTGTGTGTGTGTGTAATGTGTGTAAAAAGTTTTGGAAATTGAATTGTGTTGCATTGTGGGGGTTTGAGTTTGTTAGGAATTTAATAGAATTTAACAAACAAACTTAAGAAACAAAAATAAAGTTGAGGGGAACGGGGGGGGGGGGGGGGGGGGCGTGACATACATAAAAAAAAAACAAAAAAAAAAAACATTGTAAAACAGCATTTATAATACTACATAGCGCCTACATAAGCCTTTCATTACAAGCCTCCCACCAAGTCCAGTACCACCTTTTTATCTTTATTCAGTGTTTTACTGATTTTTATTATTTTATATATTGGAGATTAACCCTTGTGTGGTGTTCATATTTTTGTTACTTGTTTACTTTGTTACTTGTATTTAATTCAGCAAAATTAAGCAATTCTACATTAAAATGCTTTACACATGCTCGCTTCACCTAAATTGCAAGCAATATAAACAGCTTACATGGTTAATATTTGCCCTTTACCTTTCTTATGTTACATTTCTTTTAAAAAGTGCTACTCTTTTTTTATTAGTTTTTTAATAAAATGTAAAAGAAAATGAATTAAACTCAAGATATGAGTAGAAAAATTGTCAACAGTGTGTGATTATCGAAAATGTGTTTTGATATATGTTTTTCACAAAAAATGAGCCAATGCCAATGAGTTTGAGTTAGAAAAAATAACTTTTTTTTGTATTATTTGATGAAAAATTAAAACGGGTCCCACAGACCCGAACACCACACAAGGGTTAATATCAATATCAATGAAGACATCAAAGCTATGAAAAGGATCAAATACATATAATAATAATAATAATAATAATAATAATAATAATAATAATAATAATAAATCAGAAAAATTGGTTTAGAAGCTAAAGGGATCTTTACATTTTTTACAGAGCTGTATATGAAATAATGTAATAAATGTAAAAAAAAAAA
This sequence comes from Astyanax mexicanus, assembly GCF_023375975.1. Classification (NCBI taxonomy): domain Eukaryota; kingdom Metazoa; phylum Chordata; class Actinopteri; order Characiformes; family Acestrorhamphidae; genus Astyanax; species Astyanax mexicanus. The sequence goes on from NC_064426.1 coordinate 4,684,386, forward strand.
AAGTGTCAAATAAATCTAAATATCTTTCATACTTTAGATTATCATGCACTGATTCCCCATATGCTAAACATTCTCATCGTTAGCTTAATGAATTCCATATTTATACTCCTTTGCAGTTTTAAAGTCTTCAGTATAAAAATATAAAGGTATAAAAATATGTACATCAATTGTCATGAAAGGCTTATGCAAGTTTAATGTAGCTTAAGTTTAAGAAAGTTAAACTGAACTTAAAAAAAATGAAGTGTTACTAAAACATTCACATAAAACCACTACTTAAGCTTGACTCCATTATAACAACAATAATAAACAAAATACATAAAATAAAATACTGGGGTGAAATAGGCTTGGAAAACTGGCATCATTGACTACAGTCGGACCACTTACTACAATCCACTCCTGTCATCCTTTACCTTGTGTGAGATTTAAAGGAAAACAAAGGCATAAAAATACAGGTGCATCTTAAAAAAAAAAAAAAAAAAAAAAGTCAAAATCATTAAAAAGTTACTTTTTTATTTCAGTAATTTAGTTCAGAATGTGAAACTCATGGTTTCATGGCTTACAGCCAATAAAAACCCAAAAATCAGTGTCTCAAAAAATTAAAATATTATTTATATAAGACCAATTGATACTTTTTGGCAGTGTGGGTAGGGTGCAAAGTCCTGCTGGAAAATGAAATCCACATCCAAACCATCACTGATTGGTGGAAACTTCACACTAGACCTCGAGCAGTTTGGACTGTGTGTCTCTCCACTCTTCCTCCAGACTCTGCTCCCTTGATTTACTTTAAATGAAATGTAAAATTTACTGATGATCAGTGATGGTTTGGAGGAGAGACATGTCATCTGCTGGTGTTGATCCACTGTGTTTTATTATCAAGTCTAAAGTCAGTGAAGTTTTGTTTTCCCACAAAATCTTACAGCACTTCATATCTTGCAGCTTCCCTCTGCTACTGACAACTTTTATGGAGGCGCAGATTTCATTTTCCAGCAGGACTTGGCACACTGCCAAAAATACCAATTGGTCTTATAGAATATTCTAAATTTCTGAGACACTGATTTGTGGGTTTCTATTGGCTGTAAGCCATAATCAACAACAATAAAAATGTGTTTAATACATCTATATAATATATGAGTTTCACATTTTGGAACTGAATTACTGAAATAAAGTAACTTTTTAACAATATTCTTTCTTTTTTTTGAGATGCACTTGTACTGTATATCTGATGATCTTAATTGTATTGCGATTGTATGCGCCACATCATACTTGAAGCTGAACAAATCAACATGGCAGGATGTCTGTTTTCAATGTGCCTTTGTGTGAAAGTGTGTATTAGTTCTTTAGCCAATTTCTAATTATACTGCATGTTGTATGTTACTTAACATTTAGAGAACCATCAATAGTGAAAGAAAAACAAGTCAGCTTCAAATTACACTGACATGCCAAAAGTCATGGGATAAGAGGATGTAAATGGATTGATCATAAAGACGTTACCCAAGGGAAAAGCGCCCACACTTAGTGCCATATATATATATATATATATATATATATATATATATATATTGTGAGGTGTTATCTTGTGAGTGTGGCCAGCACACACGTTCAAGAGTTCAAGCGAAGTCTGGTAACTGGAATATATGATAGAAGGTACTACCACACAGAGTGGACAGCCCAGTCAGTGGGCGGTAATGATTGTGACCGGCAGTGTCTGGGAAATCACATATATCCACACGCAATCCAGGAGCTACAACACGCATCCTACTTTCATGGGAAATGGCAAAACTCATAAGTCATGGGACACGATACTAGTCCATTATCTCTGACATTTGGCAGGTCATCTTATAATGGGATTTGGGATTTTAGGTTTGATATAGAAACTAGTAAAACAGTAAAATGAAAGAGACCAAAGCTCTTTTTTTTTAATTTTACATTTGTCTCATTTGTGTTTCTTCTTGCTTTTTAAAGTGGCGTTAGACAATCGCTTCAAGACGTTTTTGGAAACATTCAATTGAGCTGTATTTATTATGACTAAATGCGTTGCTGTTAATAATTTGTAATTGTTTTGTAATGAAGTATTATTTCTACAAGCTTGACTGTGTTTCCTGCTTTTATTCCCTTTCTTTATGAAATGTTCATGTTCATGCTGAATATTACAGAAGGCTTTCAAATGAAATTTCTTTGAAATGAAACCAATGGCAGCTTTTCGTTTGGATTTTTTTGAAGTTTTGGCTTGTGTGCTCTAGAAGAAGAAGAAAAAAAAGAAAAGAAGGAAAAAAAGAAAGTTTTGTTTAGTAGTTTTAGTACTTGCTCATGTTTCCAGTGACGGACCGCCTAAACTAAAGGGCTCAAATGTGTTTTATGTTTTTTTTAAATGTCAATTAAATGTATTTTACATTAAACTTCAACTCAACTTTTACTGAACTGTTACCGATGCTTTCATAACTCTTAACTCATCTATTCTGGACTTTATCTGATCCAGATTTGCATCATCAGCACAAGCCTATAAATGGTTCCAGGTACAAACTGGCTTTAGGGGTCCAAATCTGAGATAGTAAACGATAAGTATTACATTTTATTGTAACATTAAACACACTTCACCTGAGATTGTTGTATAAAATCATTTTTCTGAGAAAAAAAAAAAGGAATAATAAAATACTGCTAACAATACAACATTCCTAGCTTTGAAAGGTTGGGAAAGGTCAAAGACAGAGATCAGAGAAGGAGTACATGCACAACGCAACAGGGGTCGTATCCTTTATGGGATGATAAGAGTCCAGAACTTGAGTTCAGACCAAGCAATCAAGTTTTGCCGCAGGTAACAGTTTGAACGTCGCTGTACGGCCCAAAGCGGCCATAGACGTCCTTCCCTAGGATTATAAAGTGCAGAGCTTTTACTTCCGGTCGATCCGAGATCTTGCAGGCCATAGGCAGAGGCAAGGCTTTGAGCGGTCCCATAGACTTCCACTTGGAAAACGTGCCACTGTGGAACTCCTGGATTACATATATATGATAGGACTCCATATCTGGAGCATGAGGGTCCTCCTCCTCCACGTTCCACAGCAGGGCGATGCCTTTGGGGTTTTCGATGCGAGCCACTTTCACCACGGGCTTCTGGGGCAGGTTTTTGGTGGCAGCGGCTGCAGGCAGCTGACTGGGGAACGGCAAGTCCGGCAACCGAGGAAGTCTGAACTGCAGGCTACCCTGCTGAACACACGGAACAACAAGATGTCAACAGCAAGTTCAACAAGTCTGAACACTGGCTTTTATTTTATTCTTCTTTTTAAAAAGGGCTTCTTTTAACAACATGCTGTAACACAATTTATAGCAATATACACTACCAGTCTGTGTAAAGTCTGGACACACCTTCTAATCCAGTGTTTTTCTTTATTCCTCCACATTAATCCCCTGATCTAAACCTGATGAACTGAGATGGTGATTTGAGGTGATTTAATTGGGATGAGCTGGAGCTTCACAGCATGAAGGAAAGAAAAGCAGCAGCTATTGTTCAGCACCTCCAGGAACTCCTTCTTTCTTCAAGATGCTGAGAAAACTATTCCAGATGACTCTCTCTGGTACCACTTTAAAATAAGACTACCTTTATAAAGGGTTTATAAATGGTTTACAGTTAGTTTATTAATGATTTCTAATTAGGTTGTAAATGCCTTAAAAACCATTAATAATCAGTTATAACACATACGTAGGAATGGCAACAATATAGATGGCTGTGGGTTCACTATTTGGCAAACAACAGGTCATTGTTGCCCTTTCTACATATGTGTTATAACGGATTATTAATGATTTTTCTAAGGCATTTACAACCTCACTAGTAACTATTAATAAACTAATTGTAAACCATTTATAAACCCTTTATAAAGGTAGTCTTATTTTAAAGTGGTACCCTCTCTCTCATGAAGACACTGAGATTAAAATCTCACCAAGTGTGCGCAGATCTGTCCTCAAAGAAAAATGTGATACTTATGGAAGAATCTAAAGTAGCAATAAAACATATATATATATATATATATATATATATATATATATATTTTTTAACACTTTTTGTTTACAGTATAGCTTTAATATCGTCTTCAATATTAAATTGACAATGTAAAAAAAATCATAAAAAGAAAGAACACACATTAACATAAAATGAATTACTTTTTTCTGGTGCTGTATTTTTTTTTTTATTTTGGTTGATGCTGTATAATTTTGATATCTATATAAAAAGAGATTATATTTAAAGACATTAAAAAGACATGATACATAATATTTATCATATTTTAAAACACAGACAAAATCAATAGTCATATGTATTGCAGTGTTTTTCATTCAATTTTATATTCTCTCTGTAATGAAATTACAGTACTTCTCTTTAGCGGATGCTCCCAACAGGCTTACAATGCTAGTGCTAGGGGTTTAGCGTTGCTCATGCAAAGAAATGTTTTTTTTTTTTTTAAAGCTTAAAGTAGCTCAGAATGCTGGGGATGAACAAAGGTGGGCTATTTAACAAAAGTTTATACTCATTATCATGTTTCACTACAACCCCTACAAGTCCTTTAAGTACTGATGGTAATAGTAGTTAATTGAAACCAACATATGTAGTAGGTAATAAAACAGCCTTCAGGGGGTTACTAAACCAATCACAATAACAGTAGTCTTACCCGAGTTTCTTCCACAGGCGGTTTCTTGCTTTCCTCTAGAACCGGATATGAAGGTTTTGACGGTTCTAATGGGATAAAAGAAACGTTAATTGAAAACAAGTGCATGAAAAACAAAATATATACATTTGTCTGCTGAAAGAACAATGGTACTGGAATTATATATGTATCCTAATTGGTTATTCTCATAAGTTAGCCATCATCGGCACCAGACAGAGATTTTACCAATTGTTTTTTTATTGATTTTTCTGATTTACTGAGCTTTTCTAATAAACTATTCTAAATTACCGAATAAAAAAAGGAATAAAAATGCTACCGTATTTTTCGGACTATAAGGCGTACCGGATTAAAAGGCGCATTAAGCGAAAGGAAAGTCAGATAAGTCAAACTTTATTCCACTCATTCACAACAACTCTCGCCATTGTTCAGTTGTAACACATAAAATGCAAAACAATACACTCACTTTTTCAGTTAATTCCTCTTCCACAAATCCATCAAATCCTTCATCTTCAGTGTCCGAGTTTAACAGGTGGGCGATTTCAGCATTAAGCACGCCCGGCTCCCTCTCGTCATTATCAGAGTCAGTCTCGTTGCTGTAATTTAGCTGTTCAGTGATGATTCCGGACATGGTGAAAGCTCGGACGACGCTCGAGACTGACACCTTAGCCCAGGCATCCACGATCCATTGGCAGATAGTGCCGTAACTCGCTAGGCGTTGCTTCCCTGTCTTGACGAATGAGCGTTCGCCTTCGGTCATCCAGCGCTCCCACACAGCTCGCAGTTTAACTTTAAACGACCTGTTCACACCGATATCTAGTGGCTGGAGTTCTTTGGTGAATCCACTTGGAATGATGGCTAGCTCTGAATTGGTTTGCTGTACTTGGGTTTTGACAGTATCGTTGAGATGGGCGTGCATGGAATCGCAGATTAATAAGGACGGAGATTGATGGAAAAAGCCATTCGATCTGTTGGCGTAAACTTCTCTCAGCCACTCACTCATCATCTCCTCGTCCATCCAGCCCTTTGGGTTAGCCTTGACGATGACGCCGGATGGAAACGTCTCTTTTGGCAAAGTCTTGCTCTTAAAAATGACCATGGGTGGTAGCTTCTGACCATTAGCCTGGCAACTGAGAACTACAGTGAAGGAGGACTTCTCGTATTCTGTGGCGTGTATAGACACTGAATTGGTCCCTGTTGCCTCGACAGTACAGTTCACGGGGATGTCAAAGCTGAGGGGGACCTCGTCCATGTTGGTGATGTGCTCTGGCCGGATCTTCTTTTCAGTGATCTTGTTTTTGCAGTAGTTGCGGAAAAAAGCCAATGTTTCTTCATAATCCTTAGTCAGTTTCTGCGAGGCGGTATTTCTCGGGTGGATGGAGATATTGCGCCTTTTCATAAAGCGGAAGCACCAAGAAGGAGCTCCTCGGAAGTCGTCGATGTTCATGTCTCGTGCTACCGCCGCTGCCTTGAGTCGGATAGAGACTGTAGAGACGCTTCTACCTACTGTTCTCTGTTCAATAACCCACTGTTCGACTCGGTCCTCCAACTCTGGCCATCTCGCCTTTTTCCCTCGGAAGCTCTGTCTGGTCTTCTTTACTTGGAGCAGGTCATATTCTTGCTTCCTCCACTTCCGCACCATCGACTCATTAACGTTGAATTCTCTCGCAGCCGCTCTATTCCCGTGCTCTACTGCGTGACGGATAGCCTTGAGTTTGAAATCCGCTTCGTAAGCAAGTCTCCTAACCGGTGCCGTATTGGGGCCTTCATACACAGACCATAATATTGTTATATTGAAGCACAGTAAGTAGTATTACTACTGAATTCGACACAACGGAGCGCCGTGTACCACATAAAAATTATTTTAAGGTCAACAAGCACAACCAGAATTCACACATTTTTTTTTACAAAATTAAAGAATTTTAAGTGCGCCTTATAGTCCGAAATATACGGTAATAAAAAAATAATGAAGCAAATATGACTAACCAATAAGAAACGAAGATAAATACTGAACATTAAAAAGTAAACCATAAATAATAAATATTGACCAATTTATGATTAATGCTATTAATGGATGCTATATTTCAAATGTCATTTAAGATTTATCTTAAATGTTACCAAATTATGTATAACTGTACAATATTATACAGTACAAATGCTTAATACTAAATTAGTACTAAATTAGTAATAAAAAAAAAGTGCTAAACATTAAACATTTAAGTAATTTATAAATGATCACAAATTTCACACAATTAAAGTAAGAATTTGTACCATTTGCAGTGATTTCCTCTCGTTTCTGCAAAAGCGTGAAAAAATGAGAAAATTAGAAAATAAATGAATCAGATTATAAAAAGAAAGGTAAAATAATTAAATTTAATTATATATAATAATACATAATAATATGTATTATAATAGAACAGAATAGAATATACCAGCACTGGAGGTGGAGGGGTATCACTGTGGTTTCCGACGTTTTTTATGCTCACTGCATCTGAAACACCACACACACACAGTCACCTTCCAGCAACAGCAGCAACCACAACATGTAATAAACAAAGTAATAAAAATAATTTCTCTTTTCTCTTTTATATATATAAGAATACCTTCGCCTTCATCCGTCAGGTCCACAATCTCTTGCTTGGATCGCTGGAATTATGAAAGAGGAGAAAAAGAAAAAGCCAAGAACACAAACAGTAAGAAACAAAGCTCTCCTATAAAAGACAGAAAAAAGACGAGTGTGGATAGAGAGGTGTACCAGTCTCTGCCAGAAGCCTTCTTTAGGTTTTCTTGCGGCTCCTTCTCCCTCATCGTTGATCTCTATGGCTGAAAAAGAGAAATAAATCATACAGACCGACAAGGTCAAAGCTAAGTTCAGGCTGACCGCTGTAACACGCCAGCTGGCAGCTGTAACGTCAGTCACCGGAGTTATCAACACACCTGCTGATGCCGACGTGCTGTCATCAGAACATCCTCCATTGGCAGAACTGTGAGGAAATGCAGCCAAAATGAAAAATCACTCATAAATACACGCAATAATAGAATAATATGCAGGTCTGTCACAATAATTACGTTATCAACTTATCATACGATATAGGAACACAACTAGGGGTGCGGTGAGACATGAGATGAGACACGATGTGAGAGCTTAAAAAATTTTTTTTTTTTTTCATTGCAAAGATAAAAAATATGATTGAAAATATTTATATTTATTTATATATATATTTATATATAAATAAACAGACTGAACAGTACACAGACTGACCACTGACCACTCCCAGTTTCCTACATGGCCACTGATTGCTTCAGCACAGAGACTGTATGCACTTTGCACTTTAATCATTTCACTTATATGCACTCTGCACTTTAATCAACCTGGCCTACCTCTACTATTATACACATATGGACTATATACAATGTACCGCTGTCACTACTGCACTTTAAACACTTTAACTTTAAACAGTACCTCATCACACAAACATAAACATACCAATAATCTTATTGTAACTATTGTTTGTGTCCCCTGTACTTTTGCCCTATAAGTGTGTTTGATGTCCCCTGTACCTTCTGCCCCTACACTGTGTGTTTTGTTTTGCACTTCTCTGTATCTATCGTCTGAGCACTATTTACTCTGTCCTACACTTTTCTTGTCTGCACTGGAGATCTAGCCTAATAGTGTTTCGTTTTACTGTACAACCCTGTATCAGTATAATGACAATAAATTGAATTGAATTGAATATATTCAACTGTAACTCAAAATTCAAATAAATTCAAACACACAGTGTGATCTATTTTAAGTATTTATTTTGTTGTTGATGATTACAGCTTACAGACAATAAAAAAAAACAGAAATCAGTGTCTCAGAAAATTAGAATGTTATATATTCCTGCTGAAAAATGAAATCCTCATCTCCAGGAAAGTTGTCAGCAGACGGAAGCATGTCATCTGCTGGTGTTGATCCACTGTGTTTTATTATCAAGTCTAAAGTCAGTGCAGTTTTGTTTTCCCGCAAAATCTTACAGCACTTCATATCTTACAGCTTCCATCTGCTGCTGACAACTTTTATGGAGATGAGGATTTCATTTTTCAGCAGGACTTGGCACACTGCCAAAAGTACCAATTGGTCTATAATATATATAATATTCAAATTTTCTGAGAAACTGATTTTTGGGTTTTCATTATCTGGGAGCCATAATCATCAACAATAAAATAAATTATAGCTTAAAATAGATCACTCTGTATGTTTAACACATCTATATAATATATGAGTTTCACATTTTAAAATGAATTTCTGAAATAAAGTAAGTTTTCAATTATATTCTTTTTTTAAGATGCACCTGTACGTTTTTCTAGCCTCTTTAGAGTGGACTGTTGAATCTAAATTAAAGCCATTCATTTCAGCATTACTGTGTCCTTTAACTTAACTCAGTTCCTCAGTGACATATACATAGTCCTATAATGTGTATTTTTTGCTCCTACAGTTATGTTCTATTTTGTTGCATCCATTTCAACAATTCTAATTATTTAACTAAATGTTTTACATTCTATAGAACTTCTTCTGACTGTTCTTCTGACTGTTTCTAGAACAAAATGTTCAAATATAAAGTTATTAAAATTTACAAGAGGATTTTTAATTCTAATAAGAACTAATTTTATCATCTGCTCACTTCATTTATCTGATTAAATTTTGAATTTGGTATCAGTATGCAGAAACGTGTCTGTGCTCTTATGGGTTAAAAGGGCATATCTGCTTTATTACGCTATATAATAAGCATTATTTCAGTGGCATCAAATGATCTGTGGTAATAATATAGTTTCTTGCTATAATGTTTGGTGCAATAACGTATGTATGTATGTATGTATGTATGTATGTATGTATGCATAAACCATTCCTTAAGAAGTTTACACAATTCATATGATAATGTGTCAACTTCACAACATTAATAAATATATTTTAATATGAACACTGCACTTTAGATTTAATGAAGACCTAACCTAAAGCAGAAATATTTCTTTAGTAGAGAAAAATCACTATTCACAGCCTCCAGGTGGCACTCTTCTGCCTCAGATGTTTGGAGAACTCTGCACTACAGACTTCATTCAAACCAACCCTACAGCACTTGCTTCTAACTGAGGCATTTTATTAGGAGCACTGTACTCATACTGAGCAGAGCAGAGGCTGCAGTCAGTGTGTGTGTGTGTGTGTGTGTGTGTGTGTGTGTGTGTATGTTAAAGAGACAGGAAAATGATTCTTATGATCGATAATTCCTGCTATTTGCTTATTTAGGAGTATTGAATCTTCTTCAGTAACACATATGTTATAGTGGGCAATTAATCAAGATAATATTGTAGCATATATATATATATATATATACATACATATAAAAATAAAAACTTTAATGCTATAATGTTGACAGCCCTAATATATATGTATATATAAAATATATACATATATACTAGGGCTGTCAACGTTTAAAGCGTTAAAGTTACTATTTTTTTTCACGAAAGTTAATTACCAAGTTTGACGCCGCCTATTCTGCCGTAATCTGCCCCGCCCCCTCCCAACGCACTGGTCTGTTGCCTCGCTGAACAGAGAACATTGTTTCTCTCTTTCTATTTCTCTCTCTCTCATTCTCTCATCCTCATTTTCCTGCCCTGCTCCTCATCCCTGAGATTTTTATTCTCATCTAATAAAGTTTGAATTCAGAAATCCTCAAAACCAGCCTGAGACATTTACAATTTATCATGCATTCTTTTTTCCAGCACCCTACGTTGATTTTCTCCCCTCAAACATACAAGGATATAGTACAATTTTAATTGACACCACTAATATACAGTAATTGCATTTTACATTTCTTACATTCATTCTTTTATTTACATTAAAATATCCACTATAGAAATTTGCGTCTGAAGAAAAACAAATGTGATTAATCACAGTTAATCACAGAATTTAGTTGTGATTAATCAGATTAATTTTTTTAATCGATTGACACCATTAAAATCTCATCATGCAGCGTTTTAGGGTCACACCCCTGCTCCTGCCCATTTCTCATGATAATGAAATGGTAAATCAGGCACTCATGTGTTTCCAAAAAAAACGGATATTTAGAGAAAAGCAGTTGCGGCTGCTAAACAGAAGGCTATAATTAACAGACTGTGCTGTGACCGGCTGCTTGCAGCACACACACGCAAACAGAAACACACACACACACACACCGACTGTAAAAAGGCAATCAACACCTTTTGAATGAAGTAAACGAACAGCGTGAGGCAGAGGACCGGCGGACGTAAAGCTGAATGAATAGCGTGCGTCTCGCTCCGACCTCACAGACTGGTTAAAGACCTGCAGAAGCCAGGCCTGCAGGCTACAGGCACTGCTGAATCAACACAGCACCGCACAGATAATGCAGCAGGCCAGCAAACTGAAGGTGCCAGTGGGGGGGGTTTGGCTCAGCTCACAGAAGGCTTAAATTGGTGTTGTTATAAAAGGCAATAATTTGTGTTGCAGATATTAGAGCAACTTCTATTATTAGAGGTTGTTAGACTTTGATACACTATTTATTTGTCCGCTTATTTTCTTTATTTTAACGATTAACTGGGCCCTTCCATCTTATACCCATATATATATAAAATCAGTTATTCTCTTTACTATTGCAAATAAATAAATACATACAAATAAATGTACATGCAAATGAAGCACACTTTAAAGCTGATGTCCAAAAGTTTTGGGATTTGGGGGATTTAGGGTCCTCTCTGGTGAGAAAGGGTAATTGCATCGAGCATGCGGAAAGAATGAAAGAGAGAGAGAGAGAGAGAGAGAGAGAGAGAGAGAGAGAGAGAAAGAGAGCTCAGTCAGAAACTTTACTTCAACTACACACTTTGGTTTTACTATGGGTAAATGAGCTACTGAGCTCTGAATTTCCTCTTCTGAAGTCTCCATTGCTCCACCAGCCGCTCGCGTTCAGTAAAACTGAGCCGGATCCTCTTTTAGAGGCTGTACGTGTGACGTAAGTACGTAAAGATTTGTGACGTGGTCAGAAAAACTCCCGCGAAAAGCGTCACTCTCTCTTTACTTTAACAATATACTTCTAAAATATGCTAATATTTTTATTTATTTATTTTCAGTTTACTTAATTTGTATTGCTTAAAGGCTCTAGCAGTTTACTGCAAATATTTTACACTGGATTTTGTATAATTTCCATTGACTGGAACTGAGTTGCTTAAATAACAAAAATTGAGGATTAAAAAAAAAAATAGTGTTCTATGTAGTTCTCAATTGTAGTTCTTAAAAGTGCTCAATTTTTGCCCATATTTCTAATTTAAGGTTCTATAATAAAGGATTCAGAGCCTTAATACATTTTAAAGCATGTACTATTCAACAAAAGATATATAATTATATAATAACTACCATATATTTAGATATATTTATGCAGTAAATAACAGTTTTAATGTTTTTTTTAATTAATAGTATTACGTCCTTCTGGCCATTGAAACATCTATCAGCACATTTTAAAACCTCAGTGACAGATAAGCTTTCTGTTTGTGTACTGTACCTGAATCTTCTTGTGTCGGATATACATGGAAGAGAGTTTGTTGGCTGCTGCTGCTGAAACACACAGACACAAGCAAACAGTAGAAATTAGACTTTAACTTTTGCTAGGTCTAAAGAGACTTTAACAGATTTGTACAAATGATGAATATTAATTGACTAGTTGAAGTAATGATGACTAAGGCATGACCTTATACTGTACCTTTTTCTGGTGCAACTCTTTTCTTATAAACGCAAAAGCTGCATCCCCTCTTCGCTTGATCTTTTTAACATGTGCCTAAAAAAACAATCAAACAAACAAACACACACACAATTTAGCAAAAGAACAGAGAAATGGTGTAAAATGTGAGAGTTCATTGGTGCATTGATGATAATATTAAATACGCATTTAAACATTTAAGGAAGTAAAAACTTAATTCACAGTGATTAATACGATTATAGCAAGTTCCTATAGACTCATCTATAGGAAAAGGGTTAAAATGGTTAAAACAATAAGAGACAGAGTGCCATAATAAATACAATACTTGTATAAGAAATGCTGGATTGACACAGAAATTCCTTCCTTTGCCATCCAGAATGTTTCAATAAGTTAGTCTCAATGACTCAATGTTTTTTCCTAACACCCTTAATGCACCACTTTTTCAAATTATGGGCAATTCATCAAAATTTAAATAAAACTGACATTAAGAACCTTTAACTGACTTTATTTCATCTATATTGGTAATTTTGGCTCTTTCTTGGTTTGTTTTATATATATGTATATATATATATATGTTTTTATTTATTTATTTTCGCTTCATTTTTGTTAATATATTTTATATGTTTTATATTCTGTTAGAATTTTTCTTTTTAAAGTTTATGAATGTTTTTTGCATTCTTTTATATCTTCTGCATTGTAGATTCATTTAAAACACAAATATGTTTAATATTTTACATTCTTCTTGATAGATAGAGACAGCTCTTCTCATCTTTGCTGCATTTTCTCAGTCAGCTTTATGAGGTAGAGTCACCTGTAATTCAGGCTTTCAGTTAACAGCTGTGCTGCTGAACTCATTAAGAGTTAATTACTTAAATTTCTTGCCTCTTAATAATAATGTTAGTTTGAGAGCATCAGCTAAAGTAAAGTAGTGAAGAGGTAGAGTTACAGGTATACAGTGAATAGTAAATATTTGAGTAATGTTTTAATATAATTTAACTAAGTAAAAAAAAAAAATCATTTTCCCAGGAAAGAAAGACCAAGAGTTTCCTCTGTTGCACAGGACAAGTTGATCAGAGTTACCAGCCTCAGAAACAGCCACAGGTTAACAAACAGCTCCCCAGATAAGAGCACCTAAATACTTCACAGATTATTTTTTTGGTTTGTTTAACAGTTTTAAGTTACTACATGATTCCTTACGTGTTTCTTCACAGTCTGGATCACTTCAGTATTAATTTACTACAATGTAGAAAAAAAAATGAAAAATAATAAACGGTAAGGTTTCGAGTGGTATTGGATGTATATATATATTTTTTAAGGTTTTAAAATCTCTCAAAAGTGCTTTTAAAGAAAGGGCAATATTTTCAGAGGGAAGTATTTGTCTCTTTCATGTTATTCTTTAGTAATGTCTGTATTTGCCAATCAGATAATATTGTTATTTGTGTCAAAAATGTGCATACTAAAATTTATAATTTTAAATGGGATGAGTGACAACCTTCTGTGAACAGCAGCTGATTAAAAATGCATGTGTGGACATGAATGGGTAATTTGCCCCTTGTTCATTCATTGTTCATTCATTGTCTGTACATACCCCCAGTTTTTTGAGCCTTGCATCATATTTAGGTTCACTGTCTATCTCCTGAATTCTCTCCATCAGAGCTTTCATCATCGTGTCAGACCTTTCAACAGCTGCACGCACCTCATGGGAGACCATCCTTCGAACCTGTGATCACACACACACACACACACACACACACACTCTATAAAGGAAGTCTCTATATAGAAAGTGACACTAGCACACCAGCTACTATTTGTAAACACTTACAAGCTGAATGAAACAGCTCTCTAGTGTAAATTCCTGAAAGTCATAAAAAGGTCACAGGAAACCTATAAAAATGGTCTTCAAATATTAAAACAATTCTTAATTATGATTTAATTTTATTTAGTCCTTAGTCGTGCTGGGCCGTGGCAAAAAAGTGCATCACTGTATATCTCAGTTTTTTCATTGACGGTTTCACGCCATATCAGAATCAGAATCAGAATCACTTTATTTCGCCAAGTATGTTACACATACAAGGAATTTGTCTTGGTGAGAGCAACATGTGTATGACATGTAACAAATACAGAGACTATAGACAAACATCACACTACAAAAGAATGAACAATAAACAATAAATAGAATAAGAATAGAGTTAAAAGTTCTACAGAAATAAAGAGCACTGAAGAGTGATAGGAGCTAAGAGCTAAATAAAATAAAATAAAATCTGTACTGTACACATATGAATATATTATTAGAACCGAATGTTTCTGAGGTAGGTTTATATTAAATATTGCTTAGGAAGTTACAGAGGAACATCTGTATAGCTGTGCAAATAAGCAAAGTGCAAGTGAGCAGATTGTAAATCCAGTCAGTTGTGAATACAGTTCAGTGAGTGAGATGTTTGGAGACTCAGAGGTGTCCACTGTGGTTAAGGAGTGCTACAGCTCTGGGAAAGAAGCTGTTAGCGTGTCGTGTTGTGCTGGTTTTGATTATCATGGTATTTTTATTATTTTATTCATTTATTTTATATATAGAGCTCTGGAAAAAAATAAGAGACCATTTAATTATGATGTTTTTCCTTGTTTTTACCAAATTGAAAACCTCTGGAATATAATAAAAAGCACGATGGATGACCACAAGCCATTAAACCAAACTGAACTGCTTGTATTAATTCTAATTATGATTTTTTTTTTATGCTGGTATTTTAGTTCAAGCAGACAAGAGCATGCTCTCCACGTTTTTTATTTTGTTTTCTTTTTACCTCGCTGTGCACACTTTTAATTTTTGGCGCATGTTTCATGCAAAAGTATCGAAAACAGGCACTGAATTTTTAAAAACTTTTTTGGTACTTGGTAGTGTCAAGACATTCTGGTCTGTGCTTTTTTTGGTATCGAATTTCGATACCCAGCCCTATACATGTAAATATTTTCGAAATGTTTTTAGTTCATCTAAAAGTCCCCAAAAGTGCCTAAAACTATTATGCATTTTAGTCAACATACTAAAACGAAATTAAAATCATCTGTCAAAATGAACACTGTTGAAAGCCAGACTACAGTCAAAGGTTTATTTACCTCAACTTTAGAGAGTGCTGCAGAGGTTGCCCCACAATCAAACAATTCCTCGTCAGGTCTCCTCCTTTTCATTTTTTCTGCAAGGACAGACAAAATATTAATTTTTGGAAGTTTTATTTTCATCATATATTATACACAGACCCAGCGAATACAGACAATAACACTTAACATTTGTCACCTCTGTAGTAAGGGCAAAGTTCAACGAAGCACTTTTCAAGAGCTTTGTAGCCAAGACGTGTTCATAAAATCTGAAACTTATTTGTATAAAATAATTAACTGAATTTGAGATGCTAGCAACAGATGGGTCTCCTCGAGAAAATCTGCACAGTTCATAACATACAGAAAAATGTAAGCATTTCTTACAATAAATAATTGGTTCCCTCAGTTTAACTATCTAGTCCCTCAAATTAATAATTTGTTCTCAGTTTAATAAAGCACTGCCTCAATGCAAAAATATCTTCCCTCTAAATAATAAAAGCACACTCTTCGTTTAATAAATAATTCCCCCAATTTAATAAACCTGTCCCAAAGATTTATAAATGATTCTCAATTTAACAACCTGTTTTCTTAAATTAATATGTTCCTGTTGTTTAATAACTCAGTCCCTCTATTTCCCAATATGTTCCCTCAAATTAACAAAGCTTTCCCACGGTTTAATAAATTATTCCTTCAATTTACCAATCTTGCTCCTCAAAATAATTACATGTTCAATCTGTTTAATCAGCAGGTTTTAAGATTTGTTTTGTTTCAATTAAAAGAAATAGTGTTCCTCAGAGAGCAGAACAAAAAAATATATAATAGCATCAATTTGCTTCTGCTACTGGTCCTGCAATAACGATAATTATAGAGATAAGACACTGGAAAATAACTATTTCAAGAATGCACCACTGCAACAAAATGAATATAACATTACATTTTGTTTGGCATCATTATTGCAATGCATTCAATATGAAACGGCACAGCCTTGACTGAGATTTTCACCAATTTGTTACAGAAGTCAATGATCCAACATGTCATGATAAGAAACAATGCACTCCATATATCCAGGATTGAAGTAACATAAACAATACTAGACTGATTTAATCTCCCTCTAGTAGATATTATTTAACCAACAGCAAAAAAGTTGTAGTGTTTTGAGCCAAATGACATTGACCTGACTCCCACGGAGGAAGTCAGGCAAAGCAATATAAATTGTGTTAGCTCAAAATTGCTTTTCTTCGTCTTGCAAATTTTCATGACTTCCTGGGTATTTTTTATTTTTCCAAAACTTATCTTTTTTAGGTTTTTCATGACCGTATGTACCCTGATGGCCCACATGGACCTCAAATAATATGACGCTATTTTAGTGTATTTTTGTATGGAGTCTCTATAAGTGGCATTATGCAACACAAAAAAAAAAATAATAATAAAAATAAATCAATCAACAAATAAATAAAATCAAGAGCTTAGTAGTCAAGCGGGTGTTGTAAACATTTCGTGTATTTGTGTGCATAAAGTGACATCCCGTAAAAAAAAAATAAGCAAACAAATAAATAAATAAATAAATAAATAAAGTGTGACTACAACTTACAAAATTTAGCGTGGGAACTAAATGCTAATGAGTGGCCACGAAGGTATAGACATTTTAAGGAACACTTTCCCGGAGCTTCCTAGTCAATAGGGTGCTGTGAATATTTTTGTAAATATTTTTAATATTTAATATTAAAGTCGTGCTCATGACTTTTTATTAAGGTGTGGGAATGAGATAGATACAATATGGCACAGCCCCAGACTGCACCACAACAAATAACGTTACACATTCTCACCAACAACCTATAGACTTCCAGTTTAATAAATCATAACTCTATTAATTTAACAACTTGTTCTCGCGAATGAATGTTTAACAAAGCATAATAAACCTAAAAATATGGGTAATAAATGTAACTAAAATTTAACTACTAAAGTTAGCTTAAATTACCCATCCACGTGTTAAACAGGGGAGTATGTTAAACTGATAAGATAGTGGGCTAACGTTAGCTCTTGTTTGCTTCACCTTTTATGTCTTTATTACTTTAAGCAGCGACTATTTATTTAAAATTTATTAATCATGTTAAAATACACAGTTATGCAGCTACAAAACTTAGTGGAACAAGTTCTGTATAGCCTAGAAAGTGCTGTAAAACTACATTTACCATTAGACTAAGCTAAGCTAAGCTAAGCTAAGCTAAGCTAGCGGACTGTTTCCTAGCAATAGAGATCAATCTCTGAAAGCTAATGTAGCTGGCGTTAGGATTTTAGCTTTTTATTTCAAACAATAAAGCAGCATTAAAGCGCGTTTTAGTTAAAAAAAAAAGATTAATGCTTCTTACAGCTAATTAAACCCGAAAACATTTCTTAGATAGCTAAATAATACATATTAAACCTCAAATATAATATAATACAGTGAAGTTTAGCTAACGCTTGCTAACTTAGCTTAGCTACCCAATATTAACAGCTATACAAACAGTTCAGGTTAGCTAAGCTAGCGAAGCTAAGCTTGCAACGCAAGCAATGTTTCTAGAACAAAATAACGACATAAAACCTCCATAATGAAGCTAAACAGCAAGTAAACTAAAGCTGTCTATTATAAATCAGGTTTAATCATTAGAAGAGCAACATCAGATTTCTGCCACATTAAAAATGAATCAATCCCAGCACTGAATGAACGTTAACGTTAGAGTTCTGCTATAAAACAAAGCGCTGAGAACTGCTACTGTCAGAGCTCTCAGTCTCTAATCCAGCTGCTCTTTGTGCATTTATCCTCTTAACTTTACTCACCTGTAACTGATATAAAAAGCGGATAATAATGTAAAATCTGTAGAGTGATCTGTGTCTGTAGCTCCGCGTTTTCCTGCACACAGCCTGACTGGGGAAAAGAAGGAGGGGCTCAGTGGAAGCAGCTCCACTTCACCAACATACAACCAGGTGTGGATGCTGCTGACACAGATACTACTACAGTCCTGTAGTATCAGTCCTGTAGTGTCAGTCCTGAAGTATCTGTCCTGCTCCCAGTCCTGTAGAATCCCTCATGAATGTCTTTCTTTTTAAGTATATACAAAACATATTTTAATAACGGATAGTTGTAATATAACTAAACACAAACATATGGAAGCCTAAGGAAGCCCATTTCTGCCACTTGCCACTACGTCATAATTATGAGATAATGCACTCAGACTTAGTATCTCATAATTATGACTTATCATCTTAAAATTATGACTTGGTATCTCAAAATAATAACTTAATATCTTATAAATATGACTTGTTATATCAAAATAATAACCTAGTATCTCATAAATATGATTTAGTATCTCATGATTCTGAGTTACCATCTCATAAGTATGACTTACTATCTCATAAGTATGACTTTATATCTTATAATATAAGTGCTGAAAACGAGCTTCCATACTCATTTTAATCACATCTTCTCATTCCATATTTTCTTTAATTCTTTATTTTATAAATGCTCTACATTGTAGATTCGTTTTAGATCTGTCCTGAATAGCTTTAATGTCTTTAATATAAAATTTTCAATGCATAAAAAATCATGAAAAGAAAGAAAACACCTTGAATAAAAAAAGGGGTGTGTCCAAACTTTTGACCAGTACTGTATAAGATTGCTTTTGTTTTTTTTTTTAGTTTACGACAATGGTCATGAACTAATACAATGGTAAATAAATTATATCACAACTAATGCAGATTTGTATTTATTTATTTATTTATTTATTTAGCACATGGACAGTCAGTGCAGCAACATTGGGAATAAAACACACTGTACAGTTTCACAATAAAAACCAGATGTAGCGGAACCATAGTTTACAATTTTAACTCAAAGGATGCTTTTAAAAAAAGGAAACATTTAAAGCCTTTGAATCTACAAATAAAAAAAAAAACACTACAGCAGAAGAAAAACAATAGATTTTAAATGGAATTTAATGTAAAAATATATTAGTGCTAGTCGTTTTGGAGCATTTGAGATTCACAATGTCATAATGTCAAAAAGTGGAAAACCGTGCAACAGCAATGGCCTAATTGTCTCTACTGTGTGAGAAGGCTTTTTACTACATTTTGGAACATTGCTGTAAGGATATGATTGCATTCATTGAGTGGCACAGTGGATAATACAACTGGCTGACTATGGTGCTCTATACTCATAACATTAGTGCCTTGGGCAAGACTCCTAACACTAGATTGGCCCACCTTTGAAATAGAAATAACCTTGTAAGTTGTTCTGGTAAGAGTGTTAGATAAATGGCTTATTAAAAGAGAAATTTGATTAATATAATTAATTGGATTAATCACCCAGAACTGCTCCAGTGATACTGTGAATACTCTGCATGTGAGCAGTAGTAGTATTTAAAGCTGCTGTTTTATTCAGCACCCCCTCTGTATTCTTTAGAAACTGAGTGAGTAAGTGAGTGAGTATTGCCTTTCTGCGAGAGGAATACACTTATAGATTCCTCACACAGCATTCTGCTGATATCACGCTCCCTTCAGGCCTCGGAGCGTTGGATGGCGATATTTCACATTCAGAAACAAAGCGTTCAAATTGTGTGTAAATCTCTCTCTCCTCAAAGTTTGACTTAAATACTAATACATTCATGGCTGCAGTTCAGCATATTTGGTGCTGTAGGGGCATGGAGACCTGAAATGAACCCTGATTTAGTTCAGGAAGAGCTTTATCTGTGGACATGTTTTCCTCCATGTGCTCCTGTCTGTGTTCATTTGTAGCTCCGCCCCTTCGTTACCTGTCTGCAGGTGTTTCCTGTTTAAGGTTAGTCTGTGTGTTTTAATCAGAGACTGTAAAAAAAGATGGACGCTGTATCGCCATTCCCATTAATTCAATTAAAATGAAGACAAAATCTTCCGCCATGTTGGCAATCATGAAACTCGAGTCTGTAGAGCGCAGTAGAGACCAGAGGAGGAAGAAAGACTGTGTTTAAATGAGTCTACTCATTTAAATAACAACGCCCATGAGGGCTTCCTCGAGGTCACAGGCTGCAGAGCTGAGCGGAGCGGAGCTAATGGTCTGTTATTGGTCCCGCCCATAACCAGCCCTTTTACAATAAAAACACCTTTTTGAATAGAGCTGAATAACGTTTTTTTTTTATTCTGTGGGGAAATAAAAATTTAACAATACAAGCAGATGTTAATGGAGGTAGAATTACAGTATATTAGAATAAAACGTGATTGAAGTTGTCTGTTTTGCCATTGAAACCTATGGGAATGGGTGGGGTTACACAGCTTTCTGCCACCAAACAGCAGGGCGGCGCCCGACCTGTGGTGGCGTCACTTTTGAGACACGTCTGGTGTTGTACGTTTTACGTCCGTCAGGTTGCACGTTTTTTATTTGTTTTCTCAGTCTATAGTTTTCTCTATGTTTCTTGTTGTTTTTGATTTAGTTTCGTTTTATTGCCTCTCCGCGTCCTCTCCTTGCTGCAGCATTCCTGACATAAACTTAATTTACCTTTTAATTATCACTGTGTTTGTCTGCTATATGATATATTTAATTGAAATCGCTGATCTGAACAACCAATGATTTATAAAGGAAAATAATGAAAATATATAACATTAATGTTACTACTTTACTTTTACTTTACTTTTAGTTTGCTTAGCAACTTTTAAGCTACTTAGTGTTTTACATATTAATGTAATGTAATGTTTTAGTTTCACTCGTACTAAAATATGAATTACTTTACTATATTTTCACGCAAATGTATTTTGATGTTTGATGCACAACATGAAAAGAGCCTTGAATATTAAAGAAGAGCAAATAACAATGATAATAATGAATGGATAACACCAACAGATTTATGCTGCATCATATTTTCAATACTATTCAAAACAGGCTAAAAAGAAATACCTAAAAGGATCTATATAGCAATGTTTTTTTTTTTCTGCAAGAAGTAACAGAGACTTTTATTATTAGCAGAAATGAGTTTCGTACATACTATTCTCAGGAATGGCTTCAGAAAATGAATACAGCATTCTGTATTCATTCATGTTTTATTCAGGTATTATATATGCACTGCATAAGGTGTTGTTTTTTTCTCGGTGGCTTTAAATGGTATTTCTTTATGTTTCTGTCTGATTATGCATACTGTATATTTTGCTGTACATTTGTTTGCATTGTCATTCTGCAGTATTAATATCACTGCTAATCCAGATCAGTTATTCAGCTGATCCCTACACTAGCTTTTCCCTCTGGTGTGCTTGTGCTATTGGTATTTTGCATTATGTAAAGCCATGCACCTGAAAGAAAACACATTAGAGTGAAAGTGATGCATGTATGTGCTGTGGAGGAGCTTCATGCCCTTCTCTTGAATGCTCCTGCTCTTGCTGTGAATGCATTTTCCTTTGGTCTTGGCGAGGCCACTCACTTTCCATTACATTTCAGACATGATCCTGCTCCACAGCGCTCACTCATGACATTATACCCCGCACCACAGCACATAATATAGGGATGGAATACAAGATCCCCCGGGGGCTAAGCGAGGGTTCTGCATTAAGCTCGAGCGATTGCCTGAATTGTTTTGTGAAACGTGACCCGTGGTGTACGAGAGCGGCAGGCAGTAAAGTGAAAAGGATGGGAGAAAAGAAGGAAAAGTAAATGCAGGGATATGTGAAGAAAGATGTTTATCATCACAGTCGTATGTAAACGTTTCTCTGAACTGAATGGACCAAAAGATTTTTTAAAAGATTCAAAATTACTTGTATAAAAGCCATTGAAAAGCCAATATCAACAGATTTCCATCCAATCATATTCTTTTTACAATTTCCAAAGCTTACCTCTTACTTACAGGGATTAGAAATTAAAACTGAAACACCTGATTTTAGACCACAATAATTAATTGTGCTGACGGACAGTTCTGGTGGAAACAGGAGAGTTGAGGTGCACGTTGAATGCCGTGATTTGATCAGCCGTGGTTTTATGTTTTTTGGATACAATCCGGGTTAGCACCCGAACATCCCTTTCAGACAGCTTCCTCTTACAGCGTCCACAGTTAATCCTGTTGGATGTGGTTGGTCCTTCTTGGTGGTATGCTGACATTACCCTGGATACCGTGGCTCTTGATGCATCACAAAGACTTGCTGTCTTGGTCACAGATGCTCCAGCAAGACGTGCACCAGCAATTTGTCCTCTTTTGAACTCTGGTATGTCACCCATAATGTTGTGTGCATTGCAATATTTTGAGCAGAACTGTGCTCTTACCCTGCTAATTGAACCTTCACACGCTTCACGCTCTTACTGGTGCAATAATGTGCAATTAATGAAGATTAGACACCAGGCTGCTCCAATTTAACCTGAAACCTGAAACCTCCCACACTAAAATGACAGATTACTGAAATAAAATCACTTGTCAACTGATGTGAGCAAATTAACTGCAAAAAAAAAAAAAGGTTTTCCAATGGAAGCCCAGTGCCATAATGAGTTCATCATGCATTGTCCAGACCTAGATACAGACAAGAGAGGTCAGGGGGCGGATCCTGATGCTGTAAGGCTAATTCCTTTCTCTCTTTAATAAGCTTCAAATCTTCACTGTTCAGATTCTCAACACAGCGGCACAGTCTCCCACAGATTAGTGACATCACCCAGGGAACCATGGAATGAGTCACGGCTTTGTTTTGAGCGATGCTTTTGTGAAGCACACTGTACTATATGTCACGTTCTGCCTTCTTTTCTCTGGGAAAGTCATCTAGCCAATGACGTGGAGCCTACGCTGGGCGGTCTTTTCTCTAGAGCCCGTGGTAGAAGTGCCCACGTTTGCGAAAACACGCTGACGTCTTATTATTTCCCAAAAAGTAATTGATGGTTAATGAGACAGTAACACCTCCGCATCTCTCTGGAATCATTGTTTCAGCAACCAGGGATCTGCGGACGGCACACCGGTGCCCAGCGCACAGTGATGGGTGCCTATGTGTGTTTATGATGGGATCAGTCATCAGTCAGCTCAATGAGGTGTCGCTGGGACTGGGACAGGTAAGCTGGGGATAGCTGTGAAAAATTAAATCAGCTGGCGGCGTACAGGCTTGGAGTTCATTTTCAGAGAATAACAAGAAGAATTTCCAAGACCAGAAACCCATATTTCCAGGCCTCAGTTGGGACCAGGGTTCTAATGGATTTGGGGCTGAGAGGGTCCTGGACACCCTAAGAACAAAGGGACCTCCATATAAAAAAAACGTATAATTGAATTTTGGAAGTGCTTTGCTCTTTTATTGAATAAAGTTACAATTTTTCCATTTTCCATAATATGCAACTGCTTATCTAGCATGTGCCCACTCTGTAAACTAACTAACGAACCAACTAATTAACTAACCAACCAACCAACCAACCAAGTAATTAACTAACTAACTAACTAACTAACTAACTAACTAACTAACTAACTAACTAACTAACTAACTAACTAACCAACCAACCAACTAACTAACTAACTAACTATTTAGTTAACTAACTAGTAAACATGAATTATATTGTATATTTGAGTTAAATGAACATTGTTTTTGTATTCTATAAACTACAGACAACATTTCTCCCAAATTCCAAATAAAAATATTGCATTTTACAGCATTTATTTGCAGAAATTTAGAAAGGGCTGACATAACAAAAAAAAAGATGCAGAGCTTTCAGAGCTTAAATAATGCAAAGAAAACAAGTTCATATTATAAAATTTAAGAGTTCAGAAATCAATATTTGGTGGAATAACCCTGGTTTTTAATCACAGTTTTCATGCATCTTGGCATATAGTGTTGTCCTCCACCAGTCTTACACACTGCTTTTGGATAACTTTATGCTGCTTTACTCCTGGTGCAAAAATTCAAGCAGTTCAGTTTGGTGGTTTGATGGCTTGTGATCATCCATATTCCTCTTGATTATATTCCAGAGGTTTTTAATCTGGTAAAATCAAAGAAACTCATAATTTTTAAGTGCTCTCTTTTCTTTTTCAGGGCTGTACTGTACATATACACAATTCAGTCAGAAAAGTATTGCCTTATTATATCTACACTCATTGTCAGAGACTCTGTCTCTGACTTTACTATAGCTACAAGGTGGATCAGTGTTTAAAAACTCCAGCAGCACTGCTGTGTCTGGTCCACTCGTACCAACACACAAAATGCAGTGAAACAGAAGTACCACAGTCTGTAACTACAGAAATATAAAGTGCTCATATTTGATATAGTGAAGCTGATAGGATGAACAGTAATGGTAGAAACAAGGACTATTTATAATTTGCAACTAAATATATGTATAATATATAATGTTTAATGGCTGTTAATTACATGCATTTATTAAATTACATGAATTAAAGGTTGCTGGTGCAGACAATTATTGTTGGCTTTCTTGACAGTATTTTTTACATCAGTATGGGAATCATACTGTATTGACCAAAACTAAATATCGTCTAGCTCGAGAAAAACATATAGCAGGGTATCTCGATATCAGTTTTTAAAATCTGCTGCTATGGGTGCATGTAATTACGTCAGTAATTACATAGTATTCTTCCCATATCGCCCAGCCATTGTTACACCTCTATAAGCAGCCATTCCAGCACAAACTTGCTAATAATAGCCTACTAGCAACCTTCAGTCATGGGGCTAACATTGTTTTCCACACGAATGGGGTTGAAATGTTGCTCAGTAGAGGACACATGCATTGAGGTTGGGTGTCTGAGCTGCTGAGTAGCAGTAATAAGGGCTAAAATGTGTTTAAAATGGGATTTTAGCTGATTCTGATGTCCCTCTGAGATAGGTGGAGATCCCTCAGAGACTAAAGCTGAAAAGTCAATGTCTCAAACTAACTAAGCTAACCACCAATAACTCACATTAGCAAAGAACTTTAGCATTTCTGGATTTTGGATTTCGTTCAATTTGGAGCACATTAAAACACCTTCAAATATCATAAAAATGCCTTTAAATCTCGTAATATAACATTTTCACCATATAGCCCATCCTTAGTTACACCTCTATCATGCAGCCATTCCAGCGCAAACATATTGTACTAATAATAGCCTACAAGCTGACTTCACTCATGGGGCTAACATTGTTTTCCACACCAGTAGGATTTGAAATATTGTTCTATAGAGGACACAGACGTTGAGGTTGGGTGTCTGAGCTGCTGAGCAGCTGAGATAAAGGTTAAAAAGCGTTAAAATGTGGGATTTCAGCTGATTTCACCTCCCTCTGAGACCTTAGAAAAGTGTTGATCGCACAGACTGACAACAACCCCCAACAGCTCAGTGCATATTAGCAGTGTTAGCTTTTGGCTAGCTGGATAAAACATCAATTTGTTTTACATTTAAGAAGCCTATTAATGTAAAAACATTGGTTTTGGAGACATTACATATTTGTAATGTCTTTAAATACTGTGATATCATATTTTCACCCTATCACCCAGTCTAGTTCTACTTCTCCACTTCTACAATGAACCCATTCAAGCACAAATGGGTTAATAATAGACTATTAGCAACCTTCAACCTAAATGATAATGGTAAACACCAACGTTTACATTTGTTATCAGGTTTCAGCTGAAACTCCACATTTTTGGAAACCAATCGGCTCTATAACGCAACCATTCCAGATCAAACTGGTTAACAAACTATAGATTATTTGTTTTAATACATCAAGTGTTAATACAATTTTTCAGTGTTAAATCAAACCTTTTAGCATTAAACTAATACAAAGAGTGTTCAATTATGAGAGTTATAGTGTTACTATAACTCTATGAGTGTTGATTTAACCGTATCAGAGTTACTGTAACCCATTTTGTGCCAATTTCACCCTAGCAGAGTTACTGTAACCCATTTAGTGCTGATTTAACCCTATCAGAGTTACTGTAACCCATTTAGTGCTGATTTAACCATATCATTTTTATTATTTACTCTGATAAAGGGCTATATGAACTTTTTTTTACCTTTCTAACCATAATATAGGGCTAGTGGCTGTTAATAAAGGCTGTTTTGTTTTACATTTTAACCCTAATTACTATAGTAAAGGTGTTTAACCTTAATATAGGGTTAAATATACTGTTATAGAGGTGTTTAACCCTAATTACTATAGTAAAGGTGTTTAACCTTAATATAGGGTTAAATATACTGTTATAGAGGTGTTTAACCCTAATAAAGATGGTTAGGGACAGTTTTCCTGTTAACATTAATAAAGGGCTATAATGAACTGTTTTAACCCTAATTAGGTTTTAGTCTTAATAAAGAGGGTTTGCGATTCTAGGCACAATAAGTGCAATGAATGATGATTAATACAGTTTTGTTTTTTACCTTTTGGTCCATAATATAAGAATAGATATACCACCTTTATACTGTGTTTAACCCTAATAAAGAAAGCTATTGGTGCTGCAGTTTGTTTTCCCTTTTTTTAATACATTTAATCCTAATAATAAAGAGGGTTAGGGACAGTTTTCCTGTTAACATTAATAAAGGGCTATAATTAAGTGTTTTAACCCTAATTAAGGGTTTTAGTCTTAGTAAAGAGGGTTTGCGTTTCTAGGTACAATAAGTGCAATGAATGATGATTAATACAGTTTTGTTTTACGTTTTTATCCCTCATATGTTACAGATACCTTTTATTTTATTAAGTGTTTAACTCTAATAAAGAGAGCTATTGGTGCTGCAGTTTTTTTTTCCCTTTTTTTTACATTTACTCCTAATAATAAAGAGGTTTGGGGACAGTTTTTAAACGTTCTAAAAAATCCTAATAAAGACGGTATATAGTGGCTGAATGTGGAAGCTTGTAGTGGAGCTGGAGAGCGGGACTCTCTCTCTCTCTCTCTCTCTCTCTCTCCACCTCTCTCTCCCCCATCTCTCTCTCTCTCTCTCTCTCTCTCTCTCTCTCTCTCTCTCTCCACCTCTCTCTCCCCCATCTCTCTCTCTCTCTCTCTCTCTCTCTCTCTCTCTCTCCACCTCTCTCTCCCCCATCTCTCTCTCTCTCTCTCTCTCTCCCTCCTCCACTGTTTCTCCCTCACTCTCTTTCCACTTCTGCGGATTCACTCATCCACCTTTCCTCCGGTTCCCAGTGTCTGAGTGCAGGAGGGGCGCGAGGAGCCGGGAGTCATGGATAAAGCCTGAAAGCACGCGCGGCGCGAGCGATGGGATTACTGTGAGAGGTGCTGTGTTTTTGCTGTGGGGATCTGAAGTTAAAGGATTGGTCTGTGGGTCTGTGGCGTGGAGAGAAAGAGAGAGAGAGAGAGATACAGTGGTGGATGCGCGTGCTGTCAGGAGAGAGAGGCACTGCTGCAATGCTCACTCACTCCACTGTTCCGGAGCTCTGTGGAAGAGAGATGCTGTGAGTAAAACGCTGCATTCCTCCTTCTCTATTCCTTCTTTTTTTATCGCTTCCTTTTCTCTGTTTCCTTCGCCTCGTTTTAGGCGCGTTTTTACGCATAGCCAAAGTGCGGCCACACGTGAGCACGGAAGGATAACGCGCGAGCAGACGATGATGGAGGTGGAGGAGGAAGTTTAGGATCGAAATTAGCCTTGAAAACGTGAGAACGTGCGCTCGCGAACACGCGTTTTGGACGTTTTGCCACATGACATTGCCACATGAAGTCGTGCATCGTATTTTTTCATCCTGCACCATGATGCAGCTTTTACTAGAAATATAATAATAATAAGTGTTTTTGGTAAAAGAAAAAAAGGGGAGAAGTATTATTTTATAGTATTTTATTATTTTACTACGCTGCCTTTCCAGCATAGTAAAAAAAAACGAATGCATTAAATACGATGTAAAACTCGTATGGATACAGTCCATATAATAATAATAATAATAATAAACAAACAAAATACCCACCACGTAAACATATAAAAACATATAACATCAGTCCAAACATAATATACGTACACATATCGCCCCCAGGTAAAGCTGAGACAAACAGATTGATAAATATAGTTAATAGATAAATTGATCAATAGATAAATAGATAATTAGATAATTAGCTACACCTAAATACCGTGACATTGAGTGTGCAGGAGTGTGTCCTGCAATGTAAAGCAGGCTATTCTATTCTATTGCTGCTGCTGCTGCTGCTGCTGATGCTGCTGCTGCTGCTGCTGATGCTGATGCTGCTGCTGGGATCCAGCTGAGGCGGCCAAGCCGGAGCTCCTCCCGCGATGCGCCGACAGGGGGCGCGCTTGTATAAAGCTCGTTTTGTGGGAATTAATGAGATATCAGAAGGAATATATCTCTAAATATCACCCCCCCCTCCTCCTCCTCCCTCCATCCTTCCCTCTCCTCCTCCTCCTCCCTCTCTTTTTCCCGTCCTCAGATCCTTGTCACGTTGTGAGAGCACATATCTGGAGTTTGCTTAAGATACGTAAGATAACAAGCCAAGGTTTCATGATTTTATTACACTCTCTCTCTTTTCTGCTGCAGATCAGTCTCTCTCTTTCACTCTACCTCTATCTCACTCTCACTCTCTATTTCTCGTGATAAAAAAAGAAGAAGCCGAAAAGTGCAGCAAAGAGCTGAGAAAATCAATTAACCCCAAAATAATATTGCGATATTTCAGGGTATCTACGTGATGATTTTTTTTTTTTGCATTAATTTTAATAATAAACTACAGTAAGAAAAATAATTTTTTTTATTTAAAAAAAAGTTATTTCATGTTACTTTAGTTTTCAACATTAAGCAGAAACAATTCTTATTTAGTATTAAATCACTATTCTGCCTTTCCTTAGTGACATTTTTAATGTTTTTCGAAGAAAATCCAAAATGCATTAAATATGATTTAAAATATTTCAAATCTAAAAATATTGTATTAATTTCAAGAATAAACGAAAAAAAATGCTTTATTTAAAAAAACATATATATATATTTCATGATACTATAGTTAAAAAAAACATTAAGCAGAAACAAAAGAAAACTGTAAATGTTTGTCTTTATTGTAAATCAAGACATAATAAAAAAATACTAATAATGTAACAAATGTAAAAAAAATGACATAAAATAGAAAAAAAAGGAAACTACCACAATGTGGTAGCTCCACCCCTTCATTGTGACATAATAGAAATGTGTCAGCTTGGACTGCTTATCTTGACACCTTTTTGGCATAAAAATGACAAATGATGAGAAAATATAAATGCAATTTATATAGTGTTTAATGTTTTTGGTGCATATTTCTTAAAATATTCATCCAACGACAATGTAGCTCCACCCCTATTATGACATAATAGGAGCATTTCAGCGTGGGCTGCTTCTTTAATGAGGCTAAAAAGTAAAGCAGCAAATGGGAACAGCGGTCTTTAGCATATATGATACTTTAACATGGTCATTTAAATGTGATTAAAATGTGAAAACATAATTAAATATCATACGTAGATCTCAGAAAACATAAACAAACACCAGGATTTTAGTAGGTTAATCTCTTTAAAAGGACAGTATGTTATTATACAGTTTAACAAAGATTTAAAGATTATTTAAGACTGTTTTGGGTATAAAACATGCTGACAAGTAGACCTTAGAAAACATTAAAACACTGAGTAGGATTGTAGTATGTTATATGTTGTTATAATACAGTTTAAAGATGATTTAAAGATGATTTATGGCTGTTTTGGGTAGGACAACATGCTCAAATATCATACGTAGACCTCAGAAAAGCCCAAAAAAACACTATAAATAGGATTTTAGTAGGTTAATCAGTATGTTATAATACATTGTAAAGATGATTTAAGACTGTTGTGTGAGAAAACATGCTTAAATATCATACATAGACCTCAGAAAGGCACACAAAACGACTATAAATAAGATTTTAATAAGTTAATCTCTTTAAAAGTTGATTTAAGACTGTTTTGGGTATAAAACAAAAAATCACTAAAAAATCACAAGTAAAACACAAAGAACACTATAAATAGGATTTTAGTAGGCTAATCTCTTTAAAAAGACAGTATGTTATAGTTTAAAGATGATTTAAGGCTGTTTTGGGTAGGAAAACTTGTTGAAAAATCACAAGTAGACCCTAGAAAAAGAACAAAGAACACTATAAAGAACAATATAAACAGGATTTTAGTAGGTCAATCTCTTTAAAAAGACAGTATTTTATGGTTTAAAGATGATTTAAGGCTGTTTTGGGTAGGAAAACTTGCTCAAATATCATAAGTAGACGTCAGAAACGCACACAAAAACACTATGAACAGGATCTTAGTAGGTTAATCTCTTTAAAAAGATAGTATATTATATTTTAACGATGATTTAAGACTGTTTTGGGTTTAAAACATGCTGAAAATCATAAGTAGACCCCAGAAAAAGAGCAAAGAGCACTATAAAAAACACTATAAATAGGATTTTAGTAGGTTAATCTCTTAAAGAAGATAGTATTTTATAGTTTAAAGATAATTTAAGACTGTTTTGGGTATAAAACATACTGAAAAATCATGTGTAGATGCTAAAATATCATATGTAGACGTGAGGAAAGCACACAAATTTTAGTAGGTTAGTTTAATCGCTTTAAAAGATGATTTAAGACTGTTTTGGGTATACAACATGCTGAAAAATTACAATTAGACCCCAGAAAAAGAGCAAAGAACACTATAAAGAACACTATAAACAGGATGTTAGTAGGTTAATCTCTTTAAAAAGACAGTATATTATAGTTTAAAGATGATTTAAGACTGTTTTGGGTATAAAACAGACTGATAAATCATAAGTAGACCTCAGAAACGCACACAAAACACTATAAATAAGATTTTAGTAGGTTAATCTCTTTAAACAGACAGTATGTTATAGTTTAAAGATGATTTAAGACTGTTTTGTGTATAAAACAGGCTGAAAAATTACAAGTAGACCCCAGAAAAAGAACAAAGAGCACTGTAAAGAACACTATAGATAGGATTTTAGTAGGTTAATCTGTTTAAAAAGATCATCATATCATACGTAGACCTCAGAAACGCACACAAAAACACGATGAACACGATCTTAGTAGGTTAATGTCTTTAAAAAGACAGTATTTTATGGTTTAAAGATGATTTAGGACTGTTTTGGGTATAAAACATGCTGATAAATCATAAGTAGACCTCAGAAAACATAAAAACACTATGAGTAGAGTTTTAGTAGTCTCTTTAGTGAATCCCTTTAAAAGGACAGTATGCTATAATACAGTTTAACCAGTTGGTGCAGTGCTCGTGCGCTGTTATCCAGTGTGCTGGTAAATGTCAGAGGATGCAGCAGCTGAAGCGACAACATGCTGCATTATGTTTATTCAAAGGAAGCCTCTGAATCATACGCTGGGTAGCAATTATATACGTCGCGCTGTACGGTGCACCTGCTCACGTCCACATGTGGGCCGTGTTGGCAGCTCGGGAAGCGCAGGGCCTTTCTTTCTTTCTCCCCACCCCCCCAACAACCTCCGCTCTTCCAGTCGTCGCTCCAGAAGAAGACTCATAGCGCGATGATGACAGCACAACTCTCTTCTGCTCTGCTTGCTGCTCAACTTCCATGTCACAGGCGATCTTCGTCACTCGCTCATTGCGAGTTATTCATCGCCTAGTTTCCAAAATGAGATACGCAGGAAAAAAATAAACTCCTCTGTTTGCTGGAGATGCCGAACACAGGCCTGATTACGTGTAAAAAACGGAATAAAATACAAAAAAATCATATTAAATACACTATATATGTATATATTATCATGGGTGATCTCTTGATTCACTTTCAGACTCTTTCAGTCCTTTTCGACTCTCTGATTGTAGATTGAGATTCTCTATTGAAGAAGATTCTGTATCTGTGCCTTTAAAACAGGCCTGGTCTCTGAGTGCTACAGTAATTCAGGCTAATGTTTAAGGGCAGAAGAGCGTAACATTGCGAAACAACTGCAGATCATTTCACCACTGCTCTGGGAAATCAGGAGGAGGTTTTGCTTAAAAAAAAAATGGGTGTTTCGCTTACTATATTAAAGGGCCCCTATTGTGGAAAATTGGATTTTACCCTCTACATTAAAGAGCCATAAACCATAAATCATATTTTTTGCTTTAGTAGCTGAAATGTGCTTCTTAAAAGTAATAAAACATACTAGTACTTGGGCGGCACAGGGGTTTAGTGGTTAGCACGTTCACCTCCCAGCACTGGGGTCTTGGGTTCAAGTCCCTATCTGGGTGGAGTTTCCATGTTCTCCCTGTGTCTGTGTGGGTTTCCTCCGGGGACTCCGGTTTCCTCCCACAGTCCAAAAACATGGGGATCAGGTAAATTGGATACTTTAAATTGCCCAGAAAAAGAAAAACTCTAAAAATTGATCTGGTGTGTATGTGTAAAGGGTTATGGTGTGTATGTAGGTTTCTGTGTGTGTACATGTGTGTGTATGACTGTGCCCAGATATGGATTGGCAGTCTGTCCTGGGTAATTGCTGTAGTGCCCGATGCAGTCCTCCAGGTGGACGGTCGTTTCCGGTTGAGAGTACGCTGTACGCTATTGGCTGCCGCTTCTCACTGGTGTGTGCATGAGTGTTAATGTGTAATGGGCTTGTGTGTAAAACGTGTTAATTGTAAAGCGTCCTTGGGTTTCTAGAAAGACGCTATATATGTTGAACTTCATTTAAAATACACTTTTATTACAGTAATTTCCGCCTCTGCAGCGCCCTCTCAGGTTCAACTGTGCTATAGGCGTGGATGATGTGTCTGAATACTTTGGTATGCAGACACATCATCACAATATGCAAATCAATCAACCAATCAATCAATCAATCAATCAATCAATCAATCAATAAATCAATCAATAATACCGCCCCTTCTGCTGACGTCCAGCCTTCTGCGTCTCACAGCTATCAGAGGCTTAAGAATCAGCTCTCCCCTTTTGCACTGCCTCTAAACCCATACATCACCCAGTGTTTTAATACTCCAGCAGGACTGCTGTATCTGATCAATTCTTACCTTCAGCACAACACACAGACAAACACACTAAAGACTTTATTTGAGTGTTTATTCTTCTGCGTCAATGAGTTCTCAATGCAATGGCGTAGCCTGTGCGAGCGCCCTACGCAGCTGCCCATGTTAATACTTCACACACTGTATTCGCGTGTGTGCAGTTTAAACTTCGAATATAGGAATATGTGGGTGACTCCAGTGGACTGATCATCATATCATAACAATAATAGGTGCGAAGAAAAGAAAAGAGGATAATAATGAAGTATACAGAGAAACGAATGCTACAGAATTACAGTCTGTAATTATTATAGAACTACAACGCTATAAAAGACCACTTAAAACCCCACTTAAAAACGATGAGTTTCTTCGATTTGACCAAATTAAAATCCTCTGGAATATAATCAAGAGGAAGATGGATGATCACAAGCCATCAAACCACCAAACTGAACTGCTTGAATTTTTGCACCAGGAGTAAAGCAGCATAAAGTTATCCAAAAGCAGTGTGTAAGACTGGTGGAGGAGAACATGAAACCAAGATGCATAAAAACTGTGATTAAAAAAACAGGGTTATTTCACCAAATATTGATTTCTGAACTTGTTTTCTTTGTATTATTTTTATTTTTATTTTTATTTGCTCAATATTTTTATTTGGAATTTTGTTTATTTTACTCAAACATGTACCTATACATAGCAAAATCAAAGAAACTGATTCAGAAAAAATGGTTTATAATTTAAAAAACAAGGAAGTGGTGAATATATAATGCTAAGTCAGTTTATAACAGTGTAATATCAGTGTAATATCTCACATCACTTTTTTTTTCTCTGTGATTTCCTTCAGGGAATGAAGTCGAGCACTATGGGGTTTTCCAGGTTGGTACTCCTGACTCTTCCAGCACTCCTGACCCTGGTGAGCGTCGCCTACGCGGCCGAGAAAGTGCCCATCCTGAACATTGCAGTGATCCTGGGGCGAACGCGCTACATTTCGGACAGAGATATACGCGCTCTGTGGAGCAAGGACGACCCCATCGACGTCAATGTGGTCACCCTGCTGGTCAACGAGACGGATCCCAAAAGCATCATCACTCATGTGTGCGACCTCATGTCCGGGACTAAAATCCACGGCGTGGTGTTCGGGGACGGCACCGACCAGGAAGCCATCGCCCAGATTTTGGATTTTATTTCCTCCCAGACGTTGATACCCATCCTGGGGATCCACGGCGGCTCCTCCATGATCATGGCCGACAAGGTAAGCGCCTCCGAGAGAGGTTCACGCTGACGTAATCGCCTCGACTGATGACATCATCTGGTGTCTGTGTATATTTTACGTCCTGATTTCAGTATATGTTCAAAAATGTTGAAAAACCCAATCGAGGGTCATCTTTCATAGTGTTTGGACTTAATATAACAGAATATAAAATAGTCTGATCAGCTTCACATGGTACCAGTTGAGTTAAAACATATTTATAGTTGAGTATAAGAGAATATAACAGTGTATTTATTATAGATACAGATACTCCTGCCCTATAGACAGTTCCATTATATATTCCCATTTATCACTGGTCAATTTTATACTACAGGATACTACATAGCTAACCTAAGCTTTTATAGCCCTTGTAATCCCCATTGACTGGTGTACTTTTAGAGATTGGAGCCCATTTACCTTTTTTAACAATCCTCTACACCACTGGTTGCCAACACTAGTCCTTGAGAGCCACTGTTCCATGCACATTTTAGTGTTTTCTTATTGTTTTAAAATGTTTTCTTTAGAATTTTTTTTTCAGCAGCAGTGTCAAGCCCACATATTTGATGCAAGATTTGGCTGAAAACACTGTAGCAATCTGGCAACCCTGCAGCTTTATATACTGTATGTAGGCATGGAACCCAAAAACGGCAGGTTTAGGTTCATTTTTTTCATGCTCACTGTAACATATCAAATCAAATGTACACAAATTTCCATATCAGTTTGCTGTCTTTTTTTCCATCAGAAATATACAAACTGTACAGAGCTAATAGGATAGTTATCATACTACTATTATCTATTTGGTATTTTAGAATTTATGGCTTTATGTAGTTTCAATATGGCTTTAAATGAATGTAGTACATACTGTGAAAAGGCTGCATGGTGCTATTTATGGAGGCTTCCGGTGTGTTGCAGGCTTTACATTACATTATACATGTTCTTTTAAACTGTAAAAACTGGCTTAACTAACTTAGTGTTAACTATTTTAACCCATCTTTCCTCATCTATTTATGGTTTCTAAAAGCACACTGCAGGGTTTTAAAAATGTGATTGTGTGTGTGATTTCATGACGTTTCACAAAATTCGGAAGTGGTAGCATCAGTAATTATGCAGTAGTGTGCCGCTGCTGTAGAATGTACGTAGTGGAAACACTGCACACTAACATTAAACATTAAAATGTGCTGGAAACAGGGAGAATTCAGGACCAGAGTTGGAAATTGCTGCTCTAGATGTTCTTTAACAAGTGGTTTCTGACCACTGAGCTGGTTTTGGCTTGATATCATTGGATGGTGGATCCTAAAAGTTAATAGACATGCAGTTGAATGTTAGTTAAATGTTAGTTGAATGTCAGTTGAGCATCATCAAATGGACCATCCCAAAGTAAAGTGTTACCACCATGTCTTTAATTTTTTGGCATTGCTTAGCGTTGGTAAATCTCACCATAAATCAACATAATCTCACAAACCATTATTGAGAGTGGAACTGAAGCCATGACCATGAGGAATCTCACAAAATCTGTTGTCTTGCTTCATACAGGAGTCTTAACTCGAGCTGTGTAAAACTCAGAGAGAGGGAATAATTTGCTCCTCTATTGACTCATAGTGCCTCCTATTACCTGCTGCTAACCGCACACCTGGATTCACCTCACTGGAAAATTTCTCCCGCTTGGCTGCCCGGTGCGGAGCTGTGTTGGGTTTATATAATCCGCTGTTTCAGGCGAGCATGCACCGCCGCGCGCCGGCGTGTTTACCCCGTGTTCTTCCTGAGATGCTGCTCTTTGGAAACATTTGAAACGTGAAAACTCCTGAGAGCTTCTGCAGTGGATTGCTTCTGGCAGGAGGGGGTGAAGCCTTAATCAGTATGAGCTGCTTTAATTTTACAGAGACCTGCAGTGGAGAGCGCTAATTGCTGCTCTGTCTCTTCACCTCATAGTGATGCAATGCCTATAAGGATGTCAAGCTAAGGGCATCCCAGCCCAGGAGGCTTGTTATGATGTTGAGCGAGAAAATTAGCATCCACTGTCCTCCTGCTTATAACTGTATAATCAAGTTCAAGTCAATTTATCTTTGTTTTAGATTTTGTTTCCCTCATTGCAGTCCTGTTAGGCTAATAGAATATGTAAATGTCTGGGTTGCTATGCTAAACTGGGGACTAATATGTGGCATAACAAAAAGGAAAAAATGGAATGATGGATCCTATCAAGGTACATCATGGGCTCTATCTATATTACACCCTGAACAAAGCGTGATGTGGTTGGGGTGGTGCAGTGGATAACACCACTTCCAGCATGTGAGCTAACCACCAGATCATGTGGGAGACTGGGGTTCAATAGGAGTCCATGGGCAAGACTCCCAACACTACACTGGTCCAACTTTGTAACAGAAATAACCTTGTTAATCACTTTGGATTAAAGTGTCAGCTATTCTGGTGTATTTCTGGTGTATTTCTGTTGTATTTCTGGTGTATTCATGGTGTATGTTGGCACCAGTAATTAAAAAATTACAAAGACAGACAAACAATCAACAGTCAGACAGACGTTCATTGCTATCTTGGCTGTGAATTGTCAACAGGTGCATCCCTGCCTGTTGCACACACATATACAGTATAAACATGCAGCAGTGCACAAACCCATAGCGCATGCCTCTTGGCAGCTATGCAAACTTTTACATTAACAAAAAAACAGAAGAGGTCAGTCAGAGCGCACCTGGCTCTTAAAGGGAATGACAAATGACCCTCTGATTGGTTTATTGCACGTTATGCCCAAAACATTACATTAGTACATGCCTTTAGTGTTTTTTTAAAGATGTGCAAGGTGTACTTTTCCTGTCGTTACGATAGCAAAGACACAGTGATGGCCTAAATCAAGCTGCACAGTGTGGGGTTGACAACTCACATAAATATTGCTTAAATAGGGCCCTATATATATATATATATAATAAATACCACAAGTAAGTGGTAATCATTTTACCCCTAATATATTTATTTATATATATAATAGAGTTATAGAGTATATATTATAGAGAGTAATATATATATATATATATATATATATATATATATATATATATATTTTTTTTTTTTTTAAACTCTATTTTAACGACATAGGTGCAAGGTGTGAAAATAGGTTTGGGGGTGTACAATAGTGTACAATTGGATACCTCTCAGATTTTGCTTCTGGTATATTTTTTCTTCTGTTGCTGTGCCTGTAAGGTATATGGAATATATAAATATTTAGATCATCTGTCCTTCCTGCATTTTGCTCTAAAATGATTGGCCATCTCAATGAATTGTGCCTCATTCAATTATTTTCCACATCTTTTCATTTGTAAAAGCAGGTGAACTCTTTATATAAGAAGGCTAACCCGGCCAAGAACAAAGCCTGATTTGATGTGAAGCCGTAAACGACAAGAAAGACATTTGCCACACTCAGACACAGCTGCCTGCTTTCATTCCTCATCACTCATATCTTCCGCTCCATTAAATAATCAGATCTTCAAAGATTTTGCTTATTGAACCTTTAAAGAAGCGTTTTGTCGGCTTGTTTTATTTGTTTTATCTGCGTGTTTCTTCAGAACCGTGGCGTTTTCAGAGGACGCTCCTCTGGCGCGTGTGGAAAGGCGGAGAGGAGCTGGGGTGAACCTGATGGAGCGTGTTGCTTTCGTCTTTCTGTCTGTTTGTATGAGTCTGACCCAGAATGCTGAAGAGCAACACGTCAACAGTAATTAATACCAGGCCTAACAGGCAAGTTGAGCTTTGTTCGGTTTCAATTAAAGAAGAATCGCTCAGTCTCGTTTAATCCAGCGCTGCGTCACGGCGTTGTGTTTTATAGCTAAAATATACAGCCTCTCGTGGAACCAGTGACAATGCAACTGTTACAGTATTAATCCTTCAAGGCTAGACCTGTCACGATATGATTTTGTTGTGGGCGATATATTGTCCCAGAAATTTTTGCAATACATGATATTTTTGTAATTTTAAGATCATTAAATGCCACTGACTTGTGCTGGGCGATATGGAAAAAATCATATATCACGATATGGAATTTATATTTATATCACAATAACGATATATATATATCATGATATATCACATTTTAGTATGTTTTCAGTTATTCTTCGAAAAATATGACAAAATAATATCATTGCTTACTTTTTTCCATCTTTATTTCAAAGTGACATTAAACCAAACTTTCACAAATGAGAATTAATAACTTTTAGTGCAGCAATATATATATATATATATATGTATCAAATGAAAACAGATGAGGTAGATGCAGTATTTTATTTTTTTTTCAAAAGAACAATGCGTCTCCATTGTTCAGCTCTCGTGAGTTTAATAACATAAAGCAGCGTCACGTCGCAAAACCACATTATGAAGCTTTTTTTGATAAGATTACTTTATTATCACTTATATAAACCGAGTTTATGCAAAGTGACCACGCCAATACATTTCATCATAGCCTACTTTATATATTTGCATGAATAACTGATGAAATTACTGTAGAAACGATAGAGACGATATTTATCGTCATATCGCACAGCACTACCACTGACATAATGATAACAGAAAAGCATAAAAAAGCAATTATACACTTTTTAAAGACTGCAAAAATTTAAATGATCATTTATCATAATTAGTTAGGTAATTATAAACGTATTTCTTTACCTATGTGTTTGGAGTCCCAGTTATTGAGGCATGGCTGGCTAAAATACTGTTCACTGTTATACATATGTAAATAAACATACCAATTACCACAATAGACGATATCATGATTATCAAAAATGATTGAGGTCATGTTCATTTATTGTACGATAAATCGATATTGCAATTATTGTGACAGCCCTATTCAGGGCATTTTATATGTTTAAAAGACATCCGAGCCATTCTGATTGCCTTCCTTGTCATTTAAAGGGCGGTCAAGGCCGAACATTTGGTGGATGTATGTAAAGGTATTCGTTTTTTGGTACATCACAAACTACTTAATTGTATTGATTACTTGGGAATTCTGTTCAAATAATATCACTTCTGACTGGCTGAACTGCATTGCTATCCTATTTAAATGGCAGTCAAGACCAAAATATTAGCATTCTTGCTAAAAACAAATATTGGCATGTTCTCCTCCACCAGTCTTACACACTGCTTTTGGATAACTTTATGCTGCTTTACTCCTGGTGCAAAAATTCAAGCAGTTCAGCTTGGTTTGATGGCTTGTGATCATCCATCTTCCTCTTGATTATATTCCAGAGGTTTTCAATTTGGTAAAATTAAAGAAACTCATCATTTTTAAGTTGTCTCTTATTTATTTCCAGAGTTTTATATATATGCAGACAACGTTTTGTTGATGCAGATTTCAATTTCCAGCAGGACTTCCAGCACACTGCCCACACTGCTGTACAAAAGTACCAATTGGTCTTATACTGTATAATATTCTAATTTTCTGAGACAATGATTTTTGGGTTTTCATTGTCTGTAAGCCATAATCAATAATCATCAACAATAAAAGACATAAAGGCTTATAATAGCTCACTCTGTGTGTTTAATACATCTATATAATATATGAGCTTCACATTTTGAACTGAATTACTGAAATAGAATCTCTTAGTGATACCCTTCCTGATTGGCTGGCCTTTCTGGATAGTTAATAACAGGCCTAGCAGACAGGTTGCACTTATTTCAGCCCCCATTAGCGAAGCGCTCACATGGTCATGTCATGTGTGTTTTATAGCCAAACCGTCGCCTCCCACCTAACCAGAGTCAATGCAGGGCCACGTCTGTGGGCAGTTTCTGTTCTGAGGTCTGAGTGACTCTTGTCAGGGCTATTGACTCAACACAGAGCTTCTGCACGATACAGTGGACTTGATCTTGTGGACGCGTGATCGTCGCTTGATGCAGGCAGATCTCAGGAGCTAAGCTAATAAGCTATGAAAAAAAAGGCCCTCAGACACAATACGTATCGAGCGCATGGCGGAGAAACACCCTCCTGTGAAAATGAAACGTATTGAAAATACATTCCGGTGTGTGAAGCGCTTCGTCTGGAGTATATTAGAAATATATTGTGGCAGCCAGTAAGCTCATAAACCCAATGGACTGAATCATTTCAAGAAAAACACTTGGTGGATCGTGCTGCGCCGGATAGCAGATTATTATTACAGATTATGTTATCATTGACTTGTTCTTCGATTTTTTTCATCCGGCTGGAAATTATTGAAGAAATAATATTAGCACAGAGCGGCTTATTGCCGTCTCTCAGCGCTGCTGTTCCTGTTCTGTTTTGATTAGGTTCTCCTTTCAGGCGGCAGACCTCCACGCTTTGAAGAGAACACCGTCAGTGATTTATCGGAAAGCAAATCCATTAGTCAGTAGAGATTGAAAGTGGAGGCAGACTAAAATGTTTGTTTTTCCTGAGACGTCTGGGTTATATTAGACTTTGCCAGTGTAACAATCTGTATTTGATACTAGTATGTTGTCAGTTAGAGATAGGAGGATGGTTTTATTGGTAGTTCCTGGCAATTCATTGAAAAATTAACTGTTATTTCTAATATACTTAATTGTGCCTTGATATTCCCTAGTGGAAAAAAATAGATTAATGCTTAGTAGATTATGCTATAGTGCACCATAAGTGTACTTGTAGCCATATTATTAATCACTATATTTTAAAGAACGTCTTTTTTGTACTTATTACACTTTAATTGTATAAAAATAGTACAAATGTCTTACTTTAATTGTGCTAAGTGTACTTAAAGCACCACTAGATTTTGCGCTCGAGATTTTGTTATCGTGGGCTTCCACCTTCTGCCAGAGTGTCTGTATGTTAGTTTGTAAAGAATGAACCAGTAGTCCTTTTAGAACTGTTAGAACTAAAGGTCGGAAAGCAGGTCGCAGTTCTCGTGAGCGTTGGTCGCGGCCGCCTCGGAAAACTTACAGAGTCTGGTTTGAGCTCAGAGGAGCTCCGGCACAGACACGAGAGCACCGCTATTCCTCCTATTACACCTCAATGCAGCGCTGCAGTGAGTTTCAAGCTGTAATTTTACTACTTTAGAAAAATCAAAAATCAAGGAAATCCTCCCTATTGCTGCTTTAACTGTACTAAAATGGAACTATTTTAAATATACTTAAGGAACATTTAAGTTTGTTTTCCCACAAAATCTTACAGCAGCACCTCATGCTTCCCTCTGCTACTGACAACTTTTATGGAGGTGCG
The DNA here is from genome assembly GCF_023375975.1 of Astyanax mexicanus. Lineage (NCBI taxonomy): Eukaryota > Metazoa > Chordata > Actinopteri > Characiformes > Acestrorhamphidae > Astyanax > Astyanax mexicanus. The sequence continues at coordinate 4,726,199 of NC_064426.1, forward strand.
GATTTCATTTTCCAGCAGGTGTTGTGTTGGCGCACTGCCCACACTTATAAAAGTACCAATTGGTCTTATATAATATTCTAAATTTCTGAGACACTGATTTTTGGGTTTTTATTGGCTGTAAACCATAATCAATTTAAACTGAATTACTGAAATAAAGTAACTTGGTAACACTTTCTATGAATGTCATCTCTATAAGCCTCTATAAACATATTTATAACACATTATAATGCATTCATAAGGCATTATAAACATGGCTATACATATTTATAAAACTCTATAATTCATCATAGCCATGTTTATTGTGCATCATGAACTGTGATTATAATGCATTAATAGCTGTGTTTATAACGTTATACGTCAATACCAAGAAACTCAGTCCCAGCTTGTAGACTTTATGTATCATGACTAAAAAAGCTTCCAACTTATAAACACACTCTTAGTAATCCTATAAATATATTTTTAACCACTCATGAATTATACTTGTCTTGAATATAATATTAGTTATAGTCAATTATAATGTATTATAACAGGTCTTTGTGCGCTCTAAGTAAAGTGTCAGACTTCCATTGTGGGACTAGATTATTAACGATAGATTTTAACATGTATATCATAAGCACAGCTTATAATATATTATTATCACAAGCCATAATGCTTAATAAACGTGGCTGTAGTGGGTTATGCATTTTTATAAACATTTATAGCCATGTTTATAATGCCTTATGAATGCATTATAATATATTATGAATGTAGTTATAGAGTCTAATAAAGATGACATTCATAGAAAGTGTTACCAGTAACTGTAACACGTTCTATGAATGTCATCTCTATAAGACTCTATAAACATATTCATAACACATTATAATGCATTCATAAGGCATTATAAACATGGCTATAAAAGTAAGCATTCAGGAAGTGCTTGAAAGCTGTAATATTGGATTGGTGCTGGTATGAAGGTGTAAAGCAGCCTGAGAGATGAGGAATACGTAACTATAATAGACTGCATAGACTTGCTATTAACTTTGCATGCTGACCCCCCGTCTCCCACCGTCCCCTTTTCACCCCTTTTAGGAGGGAAGAGCACTTAATGTGTTCCTTCTCTTTGTATCTCGGGACTCTGCTGCTGAACTCTTAAATGATAGAGTGCTATTTTGAATGAGAAATGGCCGCCCCAGCTTTCAGGCGGAGTGTTTTTGGAGACTGGGGAGGGGTTCGCTTATCCCTGGAGTTGCCAGAGTGATAGAAATGACATCATGCTAATTTGGCGATGATATTAGATATGCATCAGTGCTTAGCTTAGATAAAGTTGAACTATATGGACTAAAGTTTGTTGAGAACCGTTTTTTTTTTTATTGTTTCTTTCTTTTTTTTTTTTCTTTCTCAAGAGATAACAGTAGTTTAAAAGTAGTTTATCCTGCTTTTTTGTGTAGTATCTCTCTCTACTGTCCAGAGAAGGATATCTGCAGGATTTTGCAACATTGCTGTGAGGATTTGATTGCATTCAGTGACCACTATCTCCCAAACTCCCCAAATCATATCCCAATATTTCCAATATTGGATGGAGCGCCATCATTCCAGAGAACGCAATTCTACTGATCAGTGCTGTCCATAACATTAGCAAGGATGTGAAAGCTGTGTGTGTGTATGTGACTTTGCACTTCAACATTAGCAATGGATGCAATTTAAAGGTTATTTTTGCATGCAATATTATTATTATTAAAAGGGGTGTCAACACACATTTGGACGTATAGCGTATGCTTGTTTCCTGATATTTAATGTCCTATTTAGTGTCCAATACCAACAATTTTATACAATTAATATATATTTTATGCATTATTTGTATGCTATTAATGCTTTTGGTCTTTTTTTATACCGTGAGCTGGAAGACTCAGATAAGCAGATATAATATATTTAGGTTTTGTTCAACACTGATTTAGAATTTGTCTTCATATTAGCCTATATAATATATAATTAGACAGTTATTGTAGTAGAGCACAAATTATGCAGTATTTCCGGACTAGCTTTATTTACAATATATGTGAGGTCTTAAAATGAAGTTTCTGGACCAATTAAAACTGATTTGAAATATAATTTGTAACTATATAATCTATTTTTACTTGTATACAGAAAAAAGTGTTCTGCCAATGATGATGCCACTCCTCTTAAGTGTAGGGTTTTTTTTTCTCTTTTTTTTGTCTTTCTTACCTTTTGTACTGCTAATGCATTTGCATATAATTGATTTATGTTGGTTTAATCATGAACAGCTTTTGTTGGCAGTTGTTAGTGTTAGATTTTTATTATAAAAATGAGTATTACAAGAGTTAACAGGAAGTATTAAAGGGGCTAACAGGAAATAACATACCCAAAAAGTGACTTACAGTCCAGTTTTCAAACACAGGCAATCAATAACAAAGGATAGGTGAAGAATCTCTGAAAAATGTCAAAAACAAGAGCGGAGGACAGAGAAGTAATGCGTTTTAAGGCAAGATGAACCAAACAATACTCAGGGAAGAGTGTTAGTTCTGAATGGTCTTTTATATTGAGTCCCCAGGTGTTCAGTACTCAGGTGATCAGCTTTTTGGAGTGCATTTCTGGAGTGATCATGTGATCATGTGAGTGTGTGATGTGTGATGATGTCTGGTGCTTTCTGGGTAACATAGTCTGGACAGTAGTATATCAATGCTGTTACATACTGTACTTTGTATCTCCAAAATCTTACAGAAGAAGGAAAAAACTTTGTGATTTCCAGCCTTTCAAGCCATTTTTGAGCATTTTTATTGTTTCTTTCACCATGAAATTTAGACACAATGTGAAAAAAACAACAACAGCTAGACTTATAGTACATTATGGAAAAAGGATTTTGCATGACAGTGATGATATGGCTTATGAAAATTGTTCCTTAGTAAACTATGACCCAACATTTTGGAGTGGTCAGTTTCTCAACTCAACTCAACTCAACTCAACTCAACTCAACTCAACTCAACTCAACACAACTCAACTTTATTTATAGAGCACTTTAAAAACAACAACAGCTGGAACTTATTGTTTCTAGTGTTTTGTTTTGTCCTATAGCTAACTATAGGACAAAACAAAACACTAGAAACAATAAGACAAATTAAAATATAGGTATCAATAAAAAAAATTGTATTAGATAAATAAATGAGCTAAGTAAAGTAAAAGTTAAACAAAATAAAATAATAAAAACAGAAATAAAAAAAATATATGAATAAATAAATAAAACAAGAACAAAGTCTTATATTTAATTAAATACCCATAAAAAAAAAATATTCTAAGCGAACTCGTCTTTCTCTGTCTTCAGGTGATAAAATCCTGTGTACAGTGTCAGGGGGCTGTTTGCTTGACAGGACGCTGCATCTACATGTCAGACTCTTTGTTTGTGGAAAATGTCAAGTGATATCTCAACACAGGACGTAATAATGGAAAATGAGACGCTTAAAGTTCAGCTTTGAGGTGTGATCCTGAAAGCCTGTTTATTCATTGAGTAGATTGAGGGATTCTTGTGTTCCATTTAGTTAGAGAGTCATTAAAAAAGAGGCCAGTTTGTGCTGGTACATCACGCGAGGCTGCCCTAAAATGAACTGGAATACCGCAGACCTATTTTTATGACAGAGCAGTGTGGAAGAGAATAACTGTGAGTACAGTGGTGTGTTTAACTTATTTGGGATTTATGCTTTTTATGTTTTTATGTTAGGGTAACACTTTTATTTTAGAGAACACTAATTAGCAAAGTGAGGAGTAAAGCCTGAGAGATTTGTTTACTGTTAAAGTTAAAGCTAGATGTTTTTGGAGTTTACCAGCCAAAAAAACAAACACCAGCCCAAGAGGATGTAAAGCATGGTGGTGGGTGCATCATGTTTCATCATGTGCTGTTTCCCAATCTATACATCCTTTATCAGTATATAATACGTAAAATGGTCTAATAATTTCATTTTTTGAATGATACTCACAATACACAGGTCAGAATGAGGATCTATGCCATAATAGTTTGTGTCCTTTTGCTGTTCTAAGTGGGTTCAAACTAAAGTTTTCTGGGCCAAAACCAAAAAGTGAAAAGTTAATTTAAGACCAGCCCAAGACCACCTTCTGTCAGGGGTTGCCAGTTGCAGTTGTTTTGACCTTCATCAGGTCTCCAGACTAACACCGTCCCAGGGTCGATTAAAATAGAACAATGATTGAGATCACTGTAGCTCTTTTAAGGAGGCTTTCTGGATGGAGAATGTGTGTTCTACACAAAAATATTCTGTGATTTACTGCGATTTATCACACTTTTTCTTCTTAAGACACTTTTTTTTTTCGTGCAGCATGGCTGTGAGCACTGCATGTGTAAACAGCATGGAGCAGCAAAGACAGTGTTTGTTCAGCTCAGATGTTAAAAGAAATATATTTAATAGCTGGGTCGGATGGAGACCAGGTCACGTTCTCACCACATGCGAACCGCTTCAGAAAAAAAACTGCGTTTTGGGCAGAAGTTGGGTCAAACTTTGTGATGTAATTAATCTGCATTTATAAATTAAAATGCATTACTGATTCCAAATTAATCACGTGTTAATACTTTAAAGTTGACAGCCCTAATATATATACATATATGATTTTCCGTTTGATACAGCTGATGTAATGCTTTGTAATGGTTCTGGGATGGTTGTGAAAATAAGTAGTCTGGAGCCCTGTCCCATCTGGGTGCAATTACTGTATTCACACCTGCCCAAAGGAATCGCACCAATGGTGAAAATGAATCTTGATCTTTTCTGCTTGTAGCACATCTGACCCGTCTAATTACCACATTAACAAGTCCTTACTGAGGTAACGTGAGTGTATCAAACTGAGGACCCTCAGGAAAGTGCAGGGTAACGTTAATGGTCCTGACCAAGACCAAGTTTGGAAACCACTGCTGTAGTCTACTGCATCTCACCTCTGGACCAGAACTCAAACCCTAAACCCATCTAAAAAGTGATTTTGGACTTATATTATCAAGTTGAGTGATAATATAACATAGAACTAAAGGTCGGAAAGCAGGTCGCAGTTCTCACGAGCGTTAGTTGCGGCCGCCTCGGAAAACTTACAGAGTCTGGTTTGAGCTCAGAGGAGCTCCAGCACAGACACGAGAGCACCGCTATTCCTCCTATTACACCTCAATGCAGCGCTGCAGTGAGTTTCAAGCTGTAATTTTACTTCTTTAAAAAGATCAAAAATCAAGGAAATCCTACCTAGTGCTGCTTTAAGTTTAGCTAACATTTAAGACTTGTTAGGTCAACTTAATTTCGTAAGTGCAGAGAACAAATGAGCCGTAAAGTTGTACTGACTTAAAGAAATATACTGATTTTAAGTTGGAGTGATTAAATTTTTTTTTTACAGTGCAGCTCAGACTTCCAGACCTGATCTCAGCTCCAGCCAGTGAAAGCGCAGGTTTTTAATGAGTTAAACTCGAGTCTGTTTCCAGGCTAATAATGCTTCCCGTGCCCGTGTTGGAGAGCGGCGATAAGAGGGAGCTGTTTGTCCATTACTGCCTCTCATTTGTTGCTCTGAGACGAGATATCGCATTTCCCCTTTAATTGCTGCCGGCAGAGTCATTTATACGCCCCCCCCTCCTTTTCCCTCTTTCAGGCTCAGAAACAGACACAGTGCGGCTGTGTTATCATGTTGTCATTTGCGTCCGAGACTTTGACAAGTGTATCTGTCTGATTGCTGGAAGAACGCCTCGTTAAAATCTGTATCTGTATAATTTAATTCTGAGCGATGATCGGATCTGTCTGTGTGTGAGCTTTAATTCCAGCGAACAGGAAAGAGTCTCTAAAAAAAAAAAAAAAAAAAAAAAAAACAGACAGAGAATCAGCTCTTAAGGGTTCTCAGTTTTTTTTTGGTTGTTTTTGGATGTTCCGCCGCTGATTGGAGTTTTAAACATAACCCGAGGAGTTAATTTTAGGATTTCTCATTCTGGGAAGTAAATGAGTGTTTCTGTGCTTTGAGTTAATCCATCAAGATTAAAAAAAGCTTTAAATAAGTTGAAATGGTTGCAGGCTTGTTGGGCTAACTATAGGGTTTATTTAAAAGAATCTGTTGGAGCAGTGTTAAGGGAGAAATTATTAGTTATTTTACCACAGTTAGTTCCGACGCTGCAGTGTGATTGGCTAAGAGGTGTTCTATGAGTGCCATTATCAGCTGGTAATGCACTGCAAACCGAAGCTCTCCATGTAATACTCCGCCACGTACAGGTAACCTAGCAACGATGCAGCGCTTACAAGCCAAACAGCACAGCTGTTGGAACTATTTAAACTCGCGGAGTGTTAATAACCAAATGGATCCAATTTTCTCGTCCTCTTTAACTCAAAATCTTTCAATAAACAGATATAATGAAACAGTGGTATAATCGCAATTACGTTTATTACATTATAGCACTCCCTCTTGTGTATTATTGTTTAATTACACTTGATTACAAATTTTTAACTAATCTCTTATTTCATTACTATTCACTATACCACTCTTAAGCAATTAAATTTAGCATTGTATAATAATGTATTATTTAATGTCAATTAACAATTAGCTGAGACTTATTACTTTACTCTTTTATAATGTGTGTTACTGTAATTTAAATATAAATACTGTTATTTGTTACCAGATTGTTTAACATAATAATCTATGAGTTTACCTACGGTAGCCGGGGGAGAATGACTACACACTGATGGTGAGTGTCTGTTAGAAACTGGAGAACACACAGTATGCAAATAGGTGGTGCCAGAAGCCAATAGAAAAAGCTGCCAATGGCAAAACTTAACTCAGACTTAATAAATCAAATTTAATTAATTTAACTTTAAACTGTAAGCCAAGAATTGTGTGTAAGGGGAGGTTCTTATAAAAACAGGTGGAAGCTGGTGATTGGTTGAGACACGAGTGACGAGCACTGGAGTTTCCTGCTAGAACTAGCGCAGAAGCTTATAGCTCCTGTCCCATGACTTGTGGCGTATAAGCGTATTGATTTGTTTGAGAGGGAAATTTGTGAGTCAGAACTGTTCACAGTGGAACGAGTCGGAGTGTTTTGGCCTTTGAACACAGCGAATCATCTCAGACCCCTCCGAACAGATCCACAAACAAACCCCCCGCGGTACGATTGATCTGCAGCATCGTGAAAAGAAAACAGAGCGCTTCACTTCACGTTTCCTCTCACGCCTTAAAGAACATCCAGGCTTACTGTACAAATCTTCCAGAGCTTAACGGGTAAAAACAAACTCCACAGGGGAGAGACTGCCCACAGGTTTGGGTGATCATGCAGAGAGAGAGCAGCACTGTCAAATTAAAGCAACACGGCATGAAAAAACACTGTTACAGAGAATTTATCTCGAATAAAGCGTGATGAATATATCAGATACATTTTTACATTTATATTAAAGCAATTGAGCAGAAGCTGTTATCCAGAGTGACTTAAAAAAGTGTTTTACTGTTTATTCAGGAAACATCTGTAACTAGCGCAACACTTTCAAGAAGTCAATCACCTGAATATTGAATTCACCTGTTCACACCAGTATATATACACCCTCATTCCACTTACACTCACACTCAAACATGCATCAGGTCAATGTGACCCGGAAACAGCATTGCTGTTCCTGACATGTTTTAGGACATCTTTTTAATATTTAAAACTTAATAGGGCAAACTTGATTATGCATATGAAAAATGCATAATTCAAAAAGTTTTAGTTGATAGCTAATATCCTTGATGTAACTGGATAGGTGTCCTAGGCAAGTTGTCACATCAAGTAAATCTCAAATACTGTCAAAATACAGCATAACACAGTGAAAAAAACACTATTACAGTGAATTTCTCTTGAATAAAGTGTGATGAATATATCAGATAAATTTTTACATTTACGTTAAAGCAATTTAGGAAAAGCTGTTATCCAGAGTGACCTACAAAAGTGTTTTACTGTTTATTCAGGAAACATCTGTAACTAGCACCACACTTTTAAGAAGTTAATCACCTGAATATTGAATTCACCTGTTCACACCAGTATATATATATAGACCCTCATTTCACTCACACCTTGCTGAATGTTGTCTGGTTTATCCACTTTATCAAGCACTATTCCGGTGTTCGTTACGGCCCTTAATTCTGATTTTTTGCCTGCCCTTTGCTATTGTCTTCTTGTGTATGACCCCTGTGTATGTTTTCTCTGTCTGGCTACTGTTTACCGGTATTAACCCTGCTCGTTTTGATTACGCATTATATTGTTAGTTTTGGAACACCATTGCACATGAGTTAGTAATTAATATTCACACTGCTTGTTAGGATTTTTTTGGTTTCAGACATCTTTTGGATAGTTAAACATGCACCAGAAGGTCAATGTGACCCGGAAACAGGAGGGTAGGGCTGTCACAATAATTGCAATATTGATTTATCTTATGATAAGTGAACATGAGCTCAATCTTTTTTGATAATAGTGATATAATCGTCTATTGTGATTGTCTATATTTGTTTACATATATAAAAGTGAGCAATACTCAAGCTTAAATACATTTGACTCCATACACACAGTGTGGACTAAAGTAGGTGAAGAAATAAGTATATCATTCCCAAACTAATTATAATAAATGATGAATTAAAAAATTGTATAATTGCTTTTTTTGGCATTTAATAGTTAAAAAGTTACAAAAATATTGTGTATCGCAATAATTTCTGGGACGATATATCGTCCACAAAAAAAAAATCTTATCGTGACAGGCCTGTAGGAGGGTTGAGAAACGCTGTGCTATGCTAAGATAAATACAGTTTAACATTTTAGGACATCTTTTTAATATTTAGAGCTAAATGGGGGAAAACTTGCATATAAAAAATGCATAACTCAGAAGCTTTTAGTTGATAGCTAATATCCCTGATGTAACTGGATAGGTGTCCTAGGCGAATTATCCCATTAAGCAAATCCCAAACACCGTCACCTTAATTGAAGCCTGTTAGCTTCCATCCATCGCTAGCTGTAGCTGTAGCAGGGCTGATTGAACAGTTCCTCAGAGTTCCTCAGAGCGTTACTCACAGTGTTTCGCTCCCAGAACTAAAAGCAGTGGGTTTAGAGACGCGTACCTTTGTGGCTTCGCTCCTTGCAGCGTTACGTAAGGACGGATCCGGCGGAGGATGTAATCAGACGTTGGGCCCACTTGCTTAGAGCTTTCCATAATTCAGTCCAAGTCCTGTAATCTTACATAAGCTGCGCTCTGAGTGCAGGGAATGCTTTAGTGGAAGGCAGGCTTGGCTAATTTAAGGCAGGTTTGGTAAAGCATCTGTTAGGAACAAAGAACCAGGCAGACACGTCTTTGGCACCCTGGCGAAAGAGTCTCTCCGGGTCCCTCTGGCTCTGTTTGAGGTTCTTGTGGAGCAGAGTTATTATATTTTGACCACAAATAATTTTGATTTAGTTTTAGTCATAATAATTATTTTTATACAAAATTAAACATTTATTAACCAGTAATATGTAATATTATTGATGTTTAATTATGAAACATACAGGGGTTGGATAATGAAACTGAAACACCTGGTTTTAGACCACAATAATTGATTGTGGTGACGGACAGTTCTGGTGGAAACAGGAGAGTGGAGCTGTGATTTGATCAGCCGTGGTTTTATGTTTTTTTTGGATACAATCCGGGTTAGCACCCGAACATCCCTTTCAGACAGCTTCCTCTTACAGCATCCACAGTTAATCCTGTTGGATGTGGTTGCTCCTTCTTCTTGGTGGTATGCTGACATTACCCTGGATACCGTGGCTCTTGATGCATCACAAAGACTTGCTGTCTCGGTCACAGATGCTCCAGCAAGATGTGCACCAACAATTTGTCCTCTTTTGAACTCTGGTATGTCACCCATAATGTTGTGTGCATTGCAATATTTTGGGCAAAACTGTATTGGCCGAGTACTGTAGATCAGCAGTACAGTACCGGCGCAACTCTGCAGTCTCACGCTTTCAGCTTCCAGCTTCAGATGCAGTGAATTGATGCAGGATTGCATCATGCGCTACATCTTTATGTGCTTTACTGTAATAATTCGTACTGTCTGTGTCATTACAATACCGAGCAAGTGCCCCAGAAGGGAAAGGAACATAATGCTCCAGTTCAAACTCTTCTGAAGAGTCAGGGATTTTTATTATTAAATTAAACTTTATAGGTCCAGTTTTTTAATATATAGTTTTTTCCTGTATTTATGATATAAAACAAAGCCACAAACTCCATCACTATTCAGCACTGGGTGACTTTGCTTTTAAATGATTGCAAAATGAATTAAAGGTCCCTCTCTGAGAGCCACTCGTCCGCCTGTAGAGAGCACAGCGAGTGGATGCATCCAGAGTGCTTATGCACGGAATACACTTACAACATTAGAACACACTCTGTTGTGTTGTCTGCAGTTCCGTGTCAAAAGCAGACGAGTGTGAGAGCTGAAAGACGTCTGCTGACATGAATTAAATATCCTTTTGCTTTGTTTTTGGTCTATTTATTTTTTGATGCACCTCACATCCATCAAAAATCACTTCTATAATGAATAACAACATGAAACAAGTAAAGGAATATTTTATAATTTTTTACATTTAATTGATTATTATAGGGTTATTTATCACATGGTTGTGAGTTCGAAACCCAGTTTTTTATATGCACTTAACTTTACCTGCTCCAGGAACACAAGGGCTGACCTTGGCTTTCCAAGTAAAGATATGGGAAGATAACGATTTCTTCTATGCCAGTGATGATTTTGGTTAAAATGCTGTGTTTAAAACCACATGGTTGTTGGTTTAACCCAGCTTTTTGGAGTGTTTTGGAGCAAGGTCCTTAACTCAGTCTACTCCTGGGGCACTGTAGCCAAGTTGACCCTAGGTTCTGAACAAGGATGGCAGTGGTAACTTTGGTTAAAATGCAAAGTGCAGAGTTTTCAAACAAGTGGTTGTTGGTTCAATACTCTCTAAACTGCTAAACCGCTACTGTTAAGCCTTGGAACAAGGTCCTTAACTCCTTAAATATTTATCAGAGTTGGTATAACATGTCTGACCCTGGCTTTTAAAGCTTGGATATGCAAACACTACTATTTTATGTCAATAATAACTTTGGTCAAGTGTTGGGTTATTAATCACAGGGTTGTAGGTTCAATATCTAGGGCTATTACAGTACTCTACCACTGTAATTGATATTTGAGTATGGTCCTTAAGCACCACCGCTTATCTGACTCTGGATTTTGAAGCTGGAAAATTAAATGTAAAAAGGTTAAAAATGTTATTGATCACATGGTTGTTGGTTCAATACCCAGATCTGCTAAACTGACACTACAAATTCTGTTCATTCTCTCTGCTCTAGATCGTAGCATCATAGCAAAGCTGACTCTGGCTTTCCAAGCTGAGGTACTGTGTGTAAAGGGAGCTTTTGTGTTGGTTTGAGTGCGAGCAAGCTAATTTATCACAGGGTTGTTCGTTCACTACCCATGCAGCTTGCAAAGCTGCCCTAAAACAAAGCCCTTAACTCACTTTTATTTAAAGGTGCTGTACCATTACATTACATTGACCACAGGGTTGTGGGTTCGATACTCAGGTTTTCTAAGCCCTTAACTTTATCTGCTCCAGGAACACAAGGGCTGACCTTGGCTTCCCAAGTGAAGATATGGGAAGATGATGATTTCTTATATGTCAGTGATGACTTTGGTTAAAATACTGTGTTATTAATCACATGGTTGTTAGTTTGATACTTACGTTTTTTTCTAAGCCCTTAACTTTACCTGCCCCAGGAACACAAGGGCTGACCTTGGCTTTCCAAGTGAAGATATGGGAAGATGATGATTTCTTATATGTCAGTGATGACTTTGGTTAAAATACTGTGTTATTAATCACATGGTTGTTAGTTTGATACTTACGTTTTTTTCTAAGCCCTTAACTTTACCTGCCCCAGGAACACAAAGGCTGACTTTGGCTTTCCAAGTGAAGATATGGGAAGATGACGATTTCTTTTTGAAGTCAGTGATCACTTTGGTAAAGACTCGAATACCCAAATAGAAGAACTTTTTCTTTTGTTCTTGTATTGTAGTGTACAAGTGTATAAGTATAATAGCAATAAAGGTACTTTAGACACTTTTTCTTCTTCTTTTCCTTCATAGAGTGAGTGGCTCTGGATTTGTTATTCATTTTTTTTTTTTTAACGTGCTTTTCCTGAAAATACAGAGAAGCCGCAGCGCTTCAGCTAGATTAGCTTAGACTTCAGAAATGGATTAGGTTTGAAGTTATTTAAATCCTGAGTGCAGGTAAATTGCGTCCCAGAATAATGCAAGATAATGGAGACCCGAATCGAGGCGCGCCGACGTTACTTGAAGAAAGAAAGCCCGCTACCTCAGCCAGCCTAATTCATATCGGCGAACGCGTTCAATGCATTTCAATAGGCTGGACTAAGTGTCCCTGCGCCCCCGAAGAAAATTGAGATTGCCCAGAGACCTTTCAGAATGACGAAAACTATATAAAATAATGCAAAAAAAAAATGAAGGGACGTAATTCGAATGGAATTTTAATTAAGTTGATAATGCAAGGTCATTAATGAAAAGGGTTCTGAACCCGACGTGGAGCGGGTCTCCAGCCATAACGCAGGCCAAGCTCCCTGATCACTCAGAACGCCACACTTTCCACTCCTCCGTCGCACTGAATTATGCAAATGAAAGAACCGACGGTCTTTGAAGGTGACCCACTTGAACCAAATAAGTCGACAAAGTGGAATAATTGCGCTCCGTTGTTTTCGCCTCCTTTCAGCCCATTCAGCAGCTCACGCTGTATGTTTTCAGTGAGTTATGAGATATTATACTCCACAGTATTAACAGGTGATTTCTCAGCCTATTGAAGGTTATGAAGCAGCAGGTTATCAGAGTAACTGGAGCTCAAAGTGGCAATTTCAGCATAATCACTGCTCTTCTCCAGAAGGTGCTGAATGTTAATGTAATTATGGTGAAGCAGAAGGTGAAAAAAAAATTACGTATGAAGTTTATTGTACTTATTTATTTATTAATTTTATGTAATGTTATGTGTTAACTAGAGGACTGCTTAATAAGTTCCTGTAAGCTAAAGTAACAATAAGTTACTGTTGTTTTAAAAAAGTATAGACAAAAGACTTTATTATAGACCAAAAACCTTATCTATAATGTTGCTGCAATAATATAATCTTCAAATTAAATTTAAAAAATAAAAATAAATAGTGTTTCATCATATTGCCAAGAATACCTTCAGAAAATGCAGTTTGAAATACTTTACAGTTTGAAGTGCTTTACAAAAAAAAGTGACAAAACAAGACTAGAATTCATTTAATTCTTCTAACTAAATGTAGACAAAAGAATAACATATTAAAAGATAAATAAAAGAAATTAATGTATTCATTCAAATTAATGTAATAATAAAAAAGTAAACTATTTTAATAGTCTTGATTGTAGAAGATTGGCCACGCCTTAACTTATTAAAGATCCTAAGGCGTGGTGCAAGTTCTGGTGGAAACAGGAGAGTTGAGCTGCACATTGAATTCTGCCGTGATTTGATCAGCCGTGGTTTTATGTTTTTTGGATACAATCCGGGTTAGCACCTGAACATCCCTTTCAGACAGCTTCCTCTTACAGCGTCCACAGTTAATCCTGTTGGATGTGGTTGGTCCTTCTTAGTGGTATGCTGACGTTACCCTGGATACCGTGGCTCTTGATGCATCACAAAGACTTGCTGTCTTGGTCACAGATGCTCCAGCAAGACGTGCACCAACAATTTGTCCTCTTTTGAACTCTGGTATGTCTGTTACCCATAATGTTATAGTGTGCATTGCAATATTTTGAGCAGAACTGTGCTCTTACCCTGCTAATTGAACCTTCACACTCTTACTGCTCTTACTGGTGCAATAATGTGCAATTAATGATTAATGATGAAGATTGACCACCAGGCTGCTCCAATTTAGCCATGAAACCTAAAATCCCACACTAAAATTACAGGTGTTTCAGTTTCATTGTCCAACCCCTGTATATATAATATATATATTAAATTACGTTTCTCTGATGCTGGCTCTTTAAATACTGTATCACTTCTTGCAATCCCAGCCTGCAGTCTTCAGGTTGTCTTTTTTTGGGGGGGACGAACTCGTGATCCTCTTCTAAATCTGTCCCTCGCCTTGGGCGTAAACTAGTTTTTGTTCTACTTCTTCCCCTGTTCCTTCCCTCCAAACTCGCGGACACCGCTTTAAAAATAGGCGCGGGAGGTAGTGAAGATGAATGACAAAACAGCAGTTTTTCAGGGTCAGCTTTGACAAATGAGGCAGCGGACTTTCTGAGCTCCAGAGAGTTCCGCAGTTAGGTCACCTATCTCAGGAGGCTGGGCCAAATGCATTATTGTTATAGCCGTGGCAGTAATGGCCTTAAAACAGCTCCATTACTGGTATGCAGTACATATATTTATCTGGAGGCCGCTGTGGCTGATGTGGCTGATGCGAATATTTGGGATGGAGCCTTTGGTGGTCTTAATCACGGGAAGGATGTCAGTCGCTCAGTTCACTTCCTGTTCCTGCGGCTGAGGCTTGGGCTGCTTTGTGTTTCTCGTGATTTGCTTCAGCATCCGAGTCGCCGCTGAGCTGGAGCGCGCTGAAGTCGTGACAACCCTGACCATTTAGAGGAGACTTCAGGGGCGGACTCGTTTGCGAAGTAGCCTTGAAGATGTGTCCAGTGAAGAAAAGCATCCTTCAGAAATGATTTGCCTTTACTGTGGTGGTGGTGGAGGATGCTGAGGATGCTGAGGATGCTGAGGACGCTGCTCAGGGTGCAATTCAGCAAAAAAATAATAGAATAGCGTCCGTCGGAATGTGGATACAAATATTATAATAACAGCATTCGCTTTCAGTATTCAGTCCTGTAGTCAAGCAACGAAAGAGAGAGAGAGAGAGAGAGAGAGAGAGAGAGATTTGAAGCCTGATTTGTGGTCTGTTTTCATTGCAAGTCAAGTGTGAAGAAGGTCATAATGAATGTTTATTATTGCTATATTCACTACCTGTCCAAAATAAATAAATAAATAAATAAGTCGCCACATGGTTTTACCCTCCTCTTATGTTACTGGTCAAATTGACCCCTTCAAAAGTATTTTTTTCAGTATAAAACTTGTGTAATCAACATAAATAACCTCTCCGCAATAAACAAAAACTACAACAAAATTCAAAGCTATGTTTTAACGTTATGTAAAGCTGTTACGTCTAATATGTTGGTCATTCAAAGGTAGTAAAGTAGTGAAACATGCAGTGTTATTCAGAAGTTTCAGTTTAGTGCCTCCAGCACCAGTGCTGGAGCAGTATTAGCATTACCTGCTAACCGTGCTCGCTCTTTCCCTGTTTAGACGTGAGTATTATCAGCCTGTAGCCTGCTCCTAACCCAGGCTAGCACTGCTGGAGCAGTTAGTCGCTAATGCTAATGCTCCAGCCTTAGTGCTGGAGAAATGTAGGAATCTAAGCTTTCTGTAAATAAACTGAAGCAATTTACTCACCCAAATATACAGTTTTCAGGAGAGAAATCTGTGTAAATTAACATTAACAAGTTTTAGTTTAGTTCTCCATCACTGGAGATGGAGTAGCATTAGCATGACCTGCTAACCGTGCTCGCTATTTACCCGTTCAGAGGAGAGCATTATCGAACTGTAGCCTGCTGCTAACCCTGGCTAGCACTGCTGGAGTGGTTAGCCGCTAATGCTAATACTAATGCTAATGCTCCAGCCTTAGTGCTGGAGAAATTTAGGAATCTAAGCTTACTGTAAACAAACTGAAGCACTTTACTCACCCAAATAAACAGTTTTCTTAACTTTCAGCACTCGTTTGACTTTAAAAGAAAGTCTTTTTTTATTACAGTTATGTTTACTTTGCCTAGCTTTACTTAACTTACGTAACTTACTTAACTTAGTTAGCTAACCACCACCCAGCGGCAAGACCTTATTGTGTCTCTTAGTGTCTCTTAAAATGAACCTTATAATCCAGTCCACCTTACCTATAAAAATAGACCAGAAAATAGACGTTTATTGATAGTGAGCCTTATAATCCGGTGAGCCTTATAGTCCGAAAATTACGGTAATATAGAAGTGAAGTTTTCAAGTATAGCTCGCTTACACATAAATAAATACACAGACAAATACACAGACACACACACACACACACAAAGCTCAAACAGCAGCACATTGTTTTCCCGTATTGTGGCCGTGACGTGTGTTTTAAGCAGAAATCATTGCCGTTATTAATGGTCGGTAATGAGACTTGGCGCCGCAATCTGTTGAGTGGAATAATTGATTAGCTGTCCTTAAGGAGGGAGCTGAGCGAAAAAGCCCGGGCTACTCCCAAAACAAACAAGCCGGCCACATTCGCCACGCCCGGCTGTCGTTTAGCCAAGCACATCACAGGACGCTCCGCACACACCCCGCTACAAAACCAATTACCTTCACAGAGGTTGGCTGATAAAAGAGCACAACAGCAGATTCCCACCCAAGATTTATTAAATTAGGCAGGAAGAGGCAGGAGTTTACCTCGTTTCAGGTCTGAATTGACATCTGAAAATTGCGACAGCGTGGACAAAATGGGTTTCTGATTATATATACGCACCTTTCCTGGAATTTTGTGTAGACAATTTTCATGTCTGGAAATGGCAATATATTTAATATTGTGTGACTAAATTTGTTTTTATTATATAGCTAGATGTGTAGGTTTAGGTACAGTAGCTCGCCTACATTGTAGTGATTATAGATTGTAGTGAGTCTGAAAGTCCACCACTGTAATTTAGCTAAACAAGCTGCAGTTTAGACACATAGGGCCTTAATACCTAGCGAACCAGTCTATTGCGGATCATGCATCTAGATTTAGGGGGTGTCGGGGTGTCCTTGTGCGGCTCAAAATGCACAAAAAGCATGTTCTAATTCTCTTCTTCCTAATCATGGGTGTGTAACGTGAAATAAACCAATTAGTGTGCCAGTTGTCACTCTCTGTAAAAGTCAGGTGAACTCTGACTTTGGCGCGTTCATATCTTAACAGCGCAGAGCTTTTGTGCGTCTCAGTGTAGATTGATTCCTAAACTCCTAAACTCCAATGCTATTTTAATGGTGCGGGCACAAAAAGCGTAAAAATAGAATTTTGAAAGCTAGCAAAGAGCACTTAGCATTAAGGAGGTCTTGTTCAGTTGGTCAGTTCCTAGCAAATGTGCTTCAAAAAGGAAGGAAGAACTGTGTCTAGTGAAATAGTCTCAGGGTTTTTTTTTAAGGGTGGCCAGGGCTTTTTGTTCAAAAATGGGAAACAAAAGCTAGTGGCAAAATGGATGGTCTTGTTGCATGGTGACAGTCAGTCTCCTTCAAAAGTGTTCCAAGGAAAGGCATCCAGTGAAGTGCATGGCGTGTTGGTTATTATTGGTTATTAAGAAGGTCTTGTTGGTTGTTCCCAGTATGTGTTGGTAATTACCTAGCATAAGTACTCCAGTGAAAAAAAAAAAACAGTGAGCTGATGACAGTGACGGTGGGTGCCAAAGGGTTGTTGATGTTCTAGTCAACAGTCAACAAAAGAACTGCAATGTCTGGTAAAATTGCCCTGTTTTTAGTGAATCAAACACAAGCCCTTGTTTTGACAAGCCCATCTCCCAATAGATCAGGGTCAATCAAATGGTACACCAATGATGTCCAACCCTGCCACTGGAGAACCATGCAGATCCTACAGGTTGCACATCCATTCCAAATCTAACACTTCCCTTTCAGCTTATCAATCACTCCTAGTGGCAGTAATTACAGTAGATGGACCAATGGGATTGATTAGTGTTTGGAGCTAAAGTTGGAACAGTTATTTAAATTCTTCATAATGTCCCACCAAAATTGCCACAAACATGTTTCTTCTTCTTATTATTAATTATTACTACAATAATGGTGCACACCAAACGTAGCCCAACTCCTTAGAGCTCAGACAGAATCTCGACTGAATCTTAAATTTCGGCCCACAAGGCCGAATTTCTAACTAGAGGTCGTCGGGTGCAGGAGTGAACCAGGCCTACAGGCAAACTCCCAGTGCTTTTGGTGTTTCTGCAGCTGGCTCTGCTCAGCCCTGTTCAAGCAGCTGCTCAAGCCAGGGTGACCCCACTTCAGTCTGAGTCCTGTAGAGTCCTGTGGAGAGCAATACATTCAGGAAAGTAGGAAAGTGGCTGCGAAATCACAGTTGTCATTTAATCACTGTTTGTAGATCGTGCTTTGATTTAAACTCCTTCCTGGAAAGTCCTTACAGCATCACCTTAGGTTAGCTAAACTGCGCCTGTGGATCCGTGCGGAGCGGGAGGAGGATTTCGGAGGATCAGTCTCAGCCTTTTCGCTTTAAGACATCCAGAAAAGCTTTTTAAAATGATGCTTTGGCAAAAAATCTCATTTTCCACTTTTCTCCAAATGCATTCCATCAGCCGAGACGTGCTTGCTGCCTGACGTTTGGTTACGGAGCTGTGTGGGGCTAGTGTAGCTAAATGCTAATGAACTAATGAAATCGGTCCCACTTTATAATAAGTGTCCCTAAGTACTATGTAGTTACATGGTAACAATCCATGTAACTACAGTGTAACTACTAATGAAGTACACATTGTTACAGATTTACTACAGAGGAACAGGTTATGTAATTACATATGTGTATTAAGGTTAATTTTGACTTGTGTAAGTACACATGTGTACCAGGGTGAGTGTACTTAAACAAGTAGTAGAGCAAGTGTACTTACACATGTGTAACAATGTGTGTGTACTCAACCAGCCCTAATTACATGCCAGACAATAGCTGTTGGATAATTTTATACTCAACTTATCACACACACTATTACATATATGTAAGTACACACACATTGTTACACATGTGTAAGTACACTTACTCTATCACTTGTGTACTGTAAGTACACTCACCCTTGTACACTCACATGTGTACTTACACAAGTCAAAATTGACCTTAATACACATGTGTAATTACATAACCTGTACCTCTGTAGTTAATCTGTAACAATGTGTACTTTCATCAGTAGTTACACTGTAGTTACACGGATTGTTACCATGTAACTACATAGTACTTAGGGACACTTATTATAAAGTGGGACCATGAAATCTGACTATAGGAAAGTAAGAGAAAAGAAACAGAAGAGAAGGAAAAGGAAGCAAAGTGAGCGAAAGGAAATTGAAGCAAAGGAAAGGGAAGAGAAAAGAAGAGAAGGGCTTGAGATAAGATATCAGAAGAATATAAGAAAGGAAAAGAAGACAGAAACAAGTAAGGAAAGTGAAGGGTAAGTAGCAGAAGAAAAGGAAAAGGAAGGAAAGCGAAAGAAAAGGAACAGAAGAGAAGGAAAGGAAATGGAAAAGAAGAGAAGAGCTTGAGATAAGTTATCAGAGGAGTATTTGAAATAAATATTAGAAATGAAAAGAACATGTAAGGGAAGCGAAGCAAAGGTGGCAGAAGGAAGTAAAGGAAAGGGAAGAGAGAGAAAAGAAACAGAAGAGAAAAAAAGGAAATGGAAAAGTAGTGAAGAGAAGAGCTTGAGATCATTATCAGAAGAGTATTAGAAATGAATATTAGAAATGAAAAGAACATGGAAGCGAAGCAGAAAAGAAGTAAAGGAAAGGGAAGAGAGAGAAAGGAAACAGAAGAGAAGGAAAGGAAAGGAAAGGAAAGAGAAGAGAAGCGAGGGCAACAGCAGGAAGAAAAAAAGGGCAGAATAGAGAGAACCGAGGAGGAGGATATAAAGCGAGGAAGACGAGAAGAGAAATGACATACCAGGGCAGGACGCAAACAAAGCGAGGTGTTACTTCCGCAGGGTGGAAGCCGTGACATCACTGTGAACCCGGAGCGTGCAGGCAGTCATCAGTATGCAGGGCATGTGGAGTCAGAAGGGCTTAGCATGATCCCATTACGGCATGTTATTACCCTGAGCAGGCATTTCCTGCGAGCCGCCGGCGCTCCGTGAATCACCACCAGCCGCATGAGCTCATCTCCATGCCTGTGACATACATGTGTGCAGGCCGCTACAACTCATGTGTATGCAGATGAGGACATGACTGTACGCGAGGGCAAGAAGGCGCGAAAGCTCTCCGGCGCTGATAAGCATATTAAACGCTGAGAACTGAGGCGTGCCGAGATCTAAGAAGTGCTTTATCCTGCTGCCGTTTCGCTATAGATGTTGTGTATTCAACGTAGCTGGAGAAGGAATAGCGAGATATGGCAGGGTTATGACAGCACTCGCAGATTAGTCTTTAAAAACGTGTGTTGCGATCTCTATTGCTGCAAGCTTTAAAGCCTAATGCACATTTTTCCCACCTAACAGCAAATGTAGTCGATCAGCCGGGACAGGCCTGGTGTGCTGGGTTTCCTTCTTTAGATTTGCATTGAATTTGCAATAATTGAAGCTTATATTTCTTCCTACACAAGGGGGCGCTGTTAGAATTCTAGTAGCTTTTTCCCTCAATGACACAATATGACTTAACCATGTGTATCCAAAACAAGGATACACTACAAGGATACATGGGAATTCTTCTCACTTGGCCATCTTATCACTTATCTTCTTTTCCTTTCCTTCCCTTGTATTTCCTTTCCCTTGCTATTCCTTCCCTTTCCTTCTCTTCTGTTTCCTTTCACTTTGCCTGATTTTACCTTCCCTTCACCTACCTCTCAAGCTCTTTTCTTCTCTTCTCTTCTCTTCTCTTCCCTTTCATTTCCCACCCGTCTTTCCTTTCCTTCATTTTCCTTCTCTTTTCTTTCTTCCCCTTCCCTTTTTTTCCATTTCTTTGCATTCCATTCACTTCCTTTACTTTCCCTCACTTACATTTTCTTTCACTCATTTCCCTTTCCTTCTCTTCTCCTCCCTTCCCTTTCTTGTTTCTCTTATCTTCCTGTTCTTTTCATCCCTTTTATTTCCATCCTTCTCTTCTCTTCTCTTCTCTTCTCTTACCTGTTCCCATCCTCATTTCCTTTCTCTTCTCTTCTCTTCTCTTCTCATCTCTTCTCTTCTCCTACCTGTTCCCATCCTCATTTCATTCCTTATATTCTTCTCTTCTCTTCTCTTCTCTTCTCTTCTCTTCTCTTCTCTTCTCTTCTCTTCTCTTGCCTGTTCCCATCCTCATTTCCTTTCTCTTCTCTTCTCTTCTCTTACCTGTTCCATCCTCATTTCCTTTCTTATATTCTTCTCTTCTCTTCTCTTCTCTTACCTGTTCCCATCCTCATTTCCTTTCTTATATTCTTCTCTTCTCTTCTCTTCTCTTCTCTTCTCTTCTCCTACCTTTTCCCATCCTCATTTCCTTTCTTCTCTTCTCTTCTCTTATCTTCTCTTCTCTTACCTGTTCCCATCCTCATTTCCTTTCTCTTCTCTTCTCTTCTCTTCTCTTCTCTTCTCTTCTCTTCTCTTCTCTTCTCTTACCTGTTCCCATCCTCATTTCCTTTCTTATATTCTTCTCTTCTCTTCTCTTCTCCTACCTTTTCCCATCCTCATTTCCTTTCTCTTCTCTTCTCTTCTCTTCTCTTCTCTTACCTGTTCCCATAGTCATTTCCTTTCTTATATTCTTCTCTTCTCTTCTCTTACCTGTTCCCATCCTCATTTTCTTTCTTATATTCTTCTCTTCTCTTCTCTTCTTTTACCTGTTCCCATCCTCATTTCCTTTCTTATATTCTTCTCTTCTCTTCTCTTCTCTTCTCTTCTCCTACCTTTTCCCATCCTCATTTACTTTCTCTTCTCTTCTCTTCTCTTCTCTTCTCTTCTCTTACCTGTTCCCATCCTCATTTCCTTTCTTATATTCTTCTCTTCTCTTCTCTTCTCTTACCTGTTCCCATCCTCATTTTCTTTCTTATATTCTTACCTGTTCCCATCCTCATTTCCTTTCTTATATTCTTCTCTTCTCTTCTCTTCTCCGAACTTAGACCCTATGCTCTGATCCTCCTCCACCTCCTCTTTTTTTTCCTCCCTCCTGTCAGGCGTACCCATCCCAGGTGTCACTGGATGGGATTCTCCCTCGGGGGAAAGCCTGCTACCTCTCTGAAAACACACCGCTCTTATCTCTTTGTTCAGCTCATGGGTTTGTTGGATTGCTGTGGTTTCTGCGCTGGCTGCCTCCGTCCTGTCAATCACTCGGAGGCTTCCCAGGACGACTTGAGCCCTGTGATCAGGCCTGAGCATCTGTCACCATCAGTGGACGGGGCATTGACAGCCAGGGGGAAGAGAGGTTGTCTGTACAGGGCTGTCTGACTCATCGTGGTCTTTACGTCGGCTCTAACCTGCACGCTCTCCCTGACTAAAGCCGGAGAATAAATGGCAATATAGAATGAAAACAGTGACTCACCAGGCGGGGGTTTCCTTCAGAGTGGTTCTGGATGGTGGATGAAGTGCAGATGATGAGTAATTGCCTCATAGAAGCCCGGGTGTCACAGGTTGGCCTGGAGACACGTCTTCCTCCAGCTTCCTCTCCTATTAACCCTGGCCTTGATTAGTAGCCTGTTCTGTTATATGATCAAGCAGGAAAGAGCTCTGGAGGTCATGGATCATTCAAAGTGGAACTTCTGCTGTCTTATGTACAGAACTTTTCTGTTTCAATACAGGAATAAACTGTAATTTACTGGAAGAAGAGTATATTTCGACTACTATTTTAAAGACTGTTTCAGGGATTGGCTACCCAGCTAGTTATCACTAATACAAGAAAAGTTCTTAGTGAAAAACTTAACTTTGTTGACTAGAACGCCTTAGCCACCCAATTTACAAATTAGTGCCCATTCCACCAGTAGATTGCAGATTTTAATCCAAAGTACCCTTGTGTTTCTGTGGATTTTGTGTGTTTTTCAGGTTGCTCTTTTCTTGCTTGGCTGAAATCCCATCTAAACAATAAGCTTAGTGTAGTTTAGCTACCTAACTAACAAATAAGTGCCCATTCCACCAGTAGAAAATTTATCAATTTCAACGTCCAACTTCGATTGCATCTTTTAATCGCAAGTCTCCTTGTGTTTCTGGGGATTTTGTGTGTTTTGCAGGTTGCTATAATCTTGCTTGGCTGGAATCCCAACTAGACAAATAACTTACAAATTAGTGCCCATTCCACCAGTAGAAAATTTACTTATTTTAACTTCCAGCTTTTGATTGGAGCTTTTAATATCAAGTCTCCTTTTGTTTCTAAGGATGTACAGTATGTTTATCAGGTTGCTCTTTTCTTGCTTGGCTGGAATCCCATTAGCTTAGCTCAAATAGCTAAGTGTAGTCTAGCTGCCCAACTAACAAATTAGTGCCCATTCCACCAGTAGAAAGTGTACTCGTTTTAACTTTTGACTTCGATCGGAGCTTTTATAGCTTTTAATCCCAAATCTCCTTATGTTTCTGGGGACGTGTGTTTTGCAGGTTGCTCTTTTGTTACCCAACTAACAAATTAGTGCCCATTCCACCAGTAGAAAGTTTATCCATTTCAACTATCAACTTCGATTGCATCTTTTAACCCCAAGTCTCATTGTGTTTCTGGGGATTTTGTGTGTTTTGCAGGTTGCTCTATTCTTGCTTGGCTGGAATCCCATCTAAACAATTAGCTTAGTGTAGCATAGCTACCCAACTAACAAATTAGTGCCCATTCCACCAGTAGAAAATGTACTTATTTTAACTACCAGCTTTTGATTGTAGCTTTTAATATCAAGTCTCCTTGTGTTTCTAAGGATGTATGTTTAGCAGGTTGCTCTTTTCTTGCTTGGCTGGAATCCCAACTAGACAATTAGCTTAGTGTAGCTTAGCTAGCCAAATAACAAATTAGTGCCCATTCTACCAGTTGAAAATGTACTTGTTTTAACTTTCATCTTTTGATTGCAGCTTTTAATGCTAGGTCCTCTTCTGTTTCAGGAGAGTTTTCTATGTTTTGCTGTGTTCTTTCTAAGGTGATTGGGGGTTCGCAACATGGGGGGTCTGAAGTTTCCAGCTTGAGCTTGCTAAACTTTTTGTTCACACTTTGTTTCTATTCTCAAGCAATGTGTTTCTAGATGTGGAAGAAGGGCTTTAAACTTATTTTTATTTATGGTGCATCTTTGCCAACTTATACTGGCACTGTTGAATAACATGAAGCATAGAGGAGAGTAGCGGACAGCTTGATAGGTAGCCTGCAAGATTAGCTAGTATGCTAACCAGCTACGTTATTAACTAACCTAACTAACCTGCCACTGAAAGCACAAGGTAAAAAGTTGTGGCTAATGGTTTTATGAAAAAGAAGCTATATTGTTCATTTGAAAGTAGTAGCTGAATCTCTCCTGCTGGTTTAATTTGGCCTGTTGTTTGGTCGACTCTGTTGCACAGGCCCTGTTTATTAGCATTCAACTTCCATGCGTAAAGCGCTCTTGAATAAAGTTATCTCCAACGAGCTGTCGAGCCTCTTGTTCCAAGCCAAATGCAAAGTGGACATTGCAATCCTCCCGGGAGTTTCTGCGTCCACCTCCAAACAATAGCTGGAGTAATGAGAGCCGAGAGAGCGTTACAGCAACAAGAAACTTCACCGTGCAGAACATTTACAAATAACTGAACTACTGCACACTCGCAAAATTCCCTTCTGTTAGGGTCTCTCCTTTCTTCTCAACTATAATCTCCTCTCTTCTCGTCTATTCTCAACTATAATCTCCTCTCTTCTCGTCTATTCTCAACTATGATCTCCTTTTTTCTCTTCTGAACTATGGTCTTCTTATCTCTTCTGTTATCAACTATGATCTTCTCCTCTCTTTTGTGAGCTTGTTAAACTTGTGGTCTTCTCTTCTCTTATCTTCTCTTCTCTCATTTTATGAACTGTAGTTTTTTTCTTTTTTCCCTCAATTGTTATCTTCTCTATTTTCATCTGTGGTCTTCTCTTTTGTTCTCAATCATTGTCTTTTCTTCCCTTCTCTTCTCTTTTTTCTCAACAGTTCTCTTCTCTTTCCTTCTCTTCTCTTCTCTTTTCTTCTCTTCTCTTCTCTTATGAACTGTGGTCTTTTTCTTTTTTTCTCAATTGTTATCTTCTCTATTTTTTATCTGTGGTCTTCTCTTTTCTTCTCAATCATGGTCTTTTCTTCCCTTCTATTCTCTTTTTTCTCAGCAGTTCTCTTCTCTTCTCTTTTCTTCTATTCTCTGTTCTTCTTCTCTTCTCTTCTCTTTTCTTGTCTTCTCTTCTCTTCTCTTCTCTTCCATGAACCTCTCTTTGCTTCTTCTCTTTTTATCTCAATGGTTCTCTTCTCTTCTCAATCATGGTCCTTTCTTCCCATGATCTTCTCTTAGCTTCTCTTTTTTCTCAGTGGTTCTCTTCTCTTTCATGATATTATCTTTGTTTCTTCTTTTTATCTAAACTGTTGTCTCTTCTCTTCTCTTCTCTTCTCTTCTCTTCTCTTCTCAATCGTGGTCTTTTCTTCCCTTCTGTGATCTTTTCTTGTTGTTCATTCATCTGTGTTCTTTCTTACTTGTAATTTGTTTTATTTGCTCGTCTTTTTTCTCCTCACAGTCATGGTGGTTTATTCTCTTCTCGTGAACAGTAACACTGCGAGTGTTTACTGGTG
This sequence comes from Astyanax mexicanus, assembly GCF_023375975.1. Lineage (NCBI taxonomy): Eukaryota > Metazoa > Chordata > Actinopteri > Characiformes > Acestrorhamphidae > Astyanax > Astyanax mexicanus. The sequence continues at coordinate 4,751,719 of NC_064426.1, forward strand.
TCGTTTATGGACCTGCGGCAGAGCAGCGCTCCATCATTTAATTCAAGGATTACTTTCTGTCGTGTGGGTTTTGTTTGCCAAGCGGATCAGTGGAGTGAGAAGCCCAGGTGATTTTTCTTCTGAAACTGAGAGGATCAGACACCTGCGTGTTGATGGTGGTGCGTTGGGGTTGCAGTGTGGTGAGAGGCTGAACGGTGTAGCACCTGCACTGGACGGCGTTTCACAGCCCAGCGTTCAGCGCCTGCTCCCACCCAGAGCCGGGCGAGATGCACCCGGCATGAAAATTCACTTTATTAACCTCCACCAAGGGTAAAGGCATCCCATGGCAGCGTACACACACACACACACACACACACACACATTTGTGCTAGGATACCCTTGTGCTGTAATGATGCGCACTCCTGAGGGTGGGCTGTTTGCCAAAAGTGTGACTGAAAGCATATGTTAATTATGATACACAATAAGTGCTATGATATTTTGACTTATCTGAGATAATCTAACACATAAGAATGGAACAGATGCACAAGTAAACCCACAAGAGTGCCACGTTTACTATTATAACACTATTATAATAACTAATAACTATAAATAAGTGAGTAATTATTATCAGATGTCAACTGTAGTGCATTAATAAATGCAGTTAATCTGAAAACATTAACATTGTTTTTTTTTTTATTAAAATTAGATCAATGCAATTGTTTCAGAGTTTGGTTGAAATGCCAATTCACTCTTTTTACAGAGCCTGGTAATGTTTCATTGTTTTTAATTGTATTGCATTTTAATTTTAATGTTGAAATATGGATTGAATCTCATAACTAACACCAGGAGGGTAAGGACTAGCACATGCCTCCTCCGATACATGTAAAGTAACATCAAAGCGTGTTCGGAGGAAAGCGCAGCGGCTCGGTTCTGATACATCAGCTCACAGATGCAGCCTTGTGCTGATCCACATCACCTTAGGAGTGATGAGAGGACAGAGCGCCATCTACTTTACTACTGTACCCACCCAGAGAAAGAGAGCAAGACTAGTTGTACTCTCTCAGGGCTCTGGTTGCTGATGGCCCTCTAGAAATTATATGTTTTCTAACTAAACATAATTTTTATCCTAAATTTAAAAGTTCTCTAGACACTCAAAGGGCAATTAAATCAGTTTACATTGAAATTTAAGGGTTTCTATCATTTTAAAGCGATACAGAAAACGGGCACATGTCACCCCACTGCTCATTGAGCTCCATTGGCTACCAGTTGATGCTCGCATCCAATTCAAAGCTCTACTACCAGATCAGGAGAATCTCTCACTATCTTTAATAGTAAACTCCTGAAGACAGAGCTCTTCAAAGAGCATTTACTCTCCTAACACCTCTAACTAACTACCTTCTACTACCATATCAGGAGAATCTCTCACTATCTTTAATAATAAACTCCTGAAGACAGAGCTCTTCAAAGAGCACTTACTCTCCTAACACCTCTAACTAACTACCTTCTACTACCAGATCAGGAGAATCTCTCACTATCTTTAATAATAAACTCCTGAAGACAGAGCTCTTCAAAGAGTACTTACTCTCCTAACACCTCTAACTAACTACCTTCTACTACCAGATCAGGAGAATCTCTCACTATCTTTAATAAACTCCTGAAGACAGAGCTCTTCAAAGAGCACTTACTCTCCTAACACCTCTAACACACTAACTACTTCTACCCTCATTTCCTTCTTCCCCTCCTTCACTATCCTCTATCCCATTATTTCCCCTCGACCTCCTTTAAGCCCTATCTGAAGATGTTTTTTACCTTTAAACTTCTATTACTTTTGTACTTCATTATTGTAAGTCGCTTCGGACAAAACCGTCTGCCAAATGTAATGTAATGTAATGTAATTTAAAAAACAGAAACAGGACTAATCGACTAATCAGAAAAGTAACCAACAGATTATTCGAACACCGAAATAATCCAGCAACCCAAGATAAAAAAGATAAATCAGGGCTGTGCTCGGGGCTGATGGTGGGGTTCTAGCTGTGAGCTCGTGTCCTCTTGGCCTGCCAGCATATGGCAGTCAAAGTGTTCCCATCAAACTGCATTTGGCTTCTGTGCGGTCAGTCACACAGCGGTCAGGCCGGGTATTGATCTCTGCGGCTTCCCTGCGAGATCTATGCAGCACATTCTCATCTAGCATAGTGGATAACACACACACACTTAAATACACACACACACACTCTCACACATCCCTGCTGGGAACGTTATTTAGATCATCTATTCATTTAATACCCGCCCCAACAAACCTAATCACTCTGCCAACCAGTGCTTTCGTCATGGCTTTTGTTTTTCTGGCGCTCTGCCTGGAATTCTGCCTGGTGTTGTTCTTCTTCTTTTGTTGCTGTGTCTGTTGTTATTGTTCGGCTCGGGACTGGAACCGATTTAGAGTTAGGGCTTATCTAAAAATGACCAGAAGAACGTGTTGTTTTGTTGGTGTTATTTGTTTTTTTTTTGGTTTTCTTTGTATGTTCTGTTTATCTGCTTTTAGGAACATCACTAAAGATACACAGAAAAAAAAAAAAAAACAACAATAGCTGAAACATATTTAGACCACCTTTAGAACCTTTTAGGACTTTAATTATTTAATTATTTATAATAATTTTAGTACGTAAATCAGTTTGTGGAGAGTGTAACTTTTGGGAAAATATAAAAACAGATTTTTTTTTTTATGTCACCCAAACTTTTTTCAGCACATTAGACCGCTAAGCTTAGCTTACCTGTGCTTGCTTAGCGTAGCTTAGCTTTTTGTCTGAAGAAAAAGCAAGTTGTGCAAATATATGTTTGAAAAACAGTAATATTATATAAAAAAGTCTCCACATGGATGTAAGTAAGTAAATGATGTTGGGTTGATGGTTGATGCTGCAGTTGGTCTGCAGGTTTAGGTTCAGCAACAGTATGTGCTGAAAGAATGAGGTCAGCTGACCTCAATACCTGAATATACTGAATATAGACCAGGTTATTCCTGGATCAATAGATTATTTTTTCCTTCCCTGATGGCACGGCCATATTCCAAGATAAGACAACATCAGGATTCATGGGGCTGGAATTGTGAAAGAGTTCAGGGTTCAGGGAGCATGAGATCATCATTTTCAGATGTCCAGATCTTAACCTCATTGAGGATCTTTGGGATAAAGTGCTGGATGGAGAAGAGCTGCTTTGTGCAGTGGTCAGACTCTACCATCATCAATGCTGCTGCAAGATCTTGGTGGAAAAATGAATCCAGCAAGACTGGATTAAATTAAATCTTGTGACGTTGCAGAAGCTTATCGTGGCCAGGCAGTGTATGTGCAATAATACATTCATTTCAATCTAATCTTCTGTCCATCGACGAGTTTTGATCAATGGAGCCCAACCCTACAACGCATACAACTCTGTAGATTACTGCGGGTATGATCTGTTATTTTTGCAGGTTTGGTTTCAGAAAACGGACGATCGGTTCTCTAAGGGCGTGCCTCGACGCATCATCATTTTAGAGCCACCATTCATTGCGTAGATGTGTGTGGATGTGGGTTCATGGCTGTTTCTTAGTGCTGCTTTTTCACAGTGCTGTGAAAGTGCCCCCCCCCTCCAGCGGTCAGTCTGGGCCAGATTAATTATGTGGGGGGTCAGAGCGCCTCCAGTGATTCAGCAGCAGAACGGCGAGGACGGATTGTTTTTTTTCGTCGGCGGTGGAGCGACTCTGCTTTTGATAAATCCTCACGACGGGGCCAGAAGTCGAGATTTGTTTTGGGGCGAGGCTTTTAGGTAACGCAGCCCGTGACTCTCTCTTTTCACTCCATCCCTGAGCGTTTCAGGCGATGCGCCGCGACTCTGCACGGCAACAGCTCCAGCAGTCACGCCGAGCTCCATCATTGGTAGTACACACAGTTCCTGCAACCACACAAAGAAACCCATCAAGGACATCCAGCATTGAACGCACTATTAAACCAGCCCATTCAAAGAGCTGTCTAACATGGGCGGAGGTGTATTATCCTTACCGGTGCTGCAGAAACTCAAGGACACAGCGGAGGCCTGAGCGTTCTGTCGTTCACCACGCCTCGGCTGAACTCCCAGAGTTAAGGTTTTTCACGCTCAGAGCCGGTAATGGAGGTGTTTGTGTGAGGCGGAGGCTCTTTCGGTGATGAAGCTCGTGCTTTATCATGTTTTATTGCGGATGTCTCCTCTTGCTCCGACGCCAGGAGTCTTACCTCAAACCGGAACACCATTAGCAAGGGCAGCATCTGTGACGACAGTGTTCGCTACCTGTGTCTAGAGAAAAAAAGCATTCTAAAGCACACCGGACAGTTGCGGATCACACAGATGGATTTAGGGCGTGTCGGTGTGTCTTTGCTATCATAACGATGGGAAAAGTATGCCTTGCATGGCTCGAAACGCACAAAAGCCATGTATGAATTCTCTTAATTAATCATGGATGTGTTTTTTAATAAATAAACAGTATATACTACAACTTTAAGAACCAGCTGAGCTCTGACTTTGGCACATTCGTATCTTAACAATGCAGCACTTTGTGCGTCTTAACAAAGAATAAAGTCATTATCTGTGAATCTGGTTAAACCCTGACAGAATTCTATCTATTCTTTCCTAAAAACCTTTACTATACTAACAAACTTGACTACAGTCCATCGCAATTCTGTCTGATCTTGACAACTAGTTAAAAAGATGAGACTAGAATAGACTGAACCATGAAAAAAAAAATTCTGTATGAATCTGAATAAAGTATGACATAATTCGTTGATATATAGGCATATATAAGTCTGTCTGAACCTGACTCTACTTCCAAAACTTGAAAAAAAAGGTAAAGCTAAAAAAATGTGTTAAAACTTGACTTAACCCTGGAAATTCAACATTTCACTGGTTCCTAAAAAAAATCTGTGTGAATTTGACTAAAATCTGACAAATTTTTGTTTAAATTTGACTAAACCCTGACTAAATTCTATTTTTCTTAACTAAAAATCTTTCTACACTTGAGTAAACACTGAAACAAATCTGTTCAAATTTGACTGAACCCAAAACTTGACTACAGCCCATCACAATTCTGTTAAAAATGAGACCCTGACAAAATTCTGTACAAATCTAAATAAACTATGACAGAATTCTTTTTCAAACTTCACTATTGTCATGGCTTGACAGGAGCCAAACACAAGGAGATGAGAATGAAAGACTTTATTAAATAAAACCACAGTACAAATTGTAATCAAAACAAATAGGGTCATTACTGGTAAACAGCAGCCAGAGAGAATAAACATAGCAAACATACCAAACATGATTAACAGTCCAGGGGTCAAAGATGAGGAGGAAAAAACGAGGATCAGGCAAAAATCGAGGGAAACTAGAATGCAGGCAACAGGTGATCTCAATACTCTGGTGATTGGCTTAGTGGAGGCGCTGTGTGCAGTGTCATGCGATCGAGCATAGGTGTGATGTCAGTGTGTGGTGCATGCTGGGTATCGTAGTCTTCCAAAACTTGAGTTAAACCTAAATAAAACATTCTACTACAACTTGACTAACCTTTGAAAAAACAACATTTGACTGGATACTGAAAACAGAAATTAAAAAAAACTTAAATAATAAGATATTAATACATAAAACGAATACGGTTTGATAATGGGTCAGTGTTCAGTCAGTGAATGAATGAGTAGAAAAAGTGAAGTGACAGCTTATTGGTCAGGAGGCTGTATCTGTCCCTGGAGATGAATGCTGGAGACAGTATCTGTTACAGAGACAGAGAGGCTGGGCGTTTTAGGTGTTTTGGGTGTATGAGAGGCTATGACTCCTCCCAGGAGTCACATATATTTGTATGTGTGTATATATGTGTGTATATATATATGTGTGTGTGTGCCTCCTGGCTGTCGTCTTTGCTGTGTAATTATTAATAAAGCTCGCTCAGTGCCAGCCCGTTTTTAGCCCCTGCTCTCCTCTTCAGCGCTGATTTGACTGCTGACCGGACCACACGCTTCTTTAAATAGCCCAGCTGCTCCTGCCACCACCAGCGGGCAGGCCAGGTGACAGCGAGCCGGCTTTTCAGAGCTGTGTGATCCGGTGTGTGCGTATCCCCAAGGGCTACAAAGGGCCACCTGGGTAATGGAGCTTAAATCGGGTTGGAAGTGTTGATTCCGAATTTGAAAAAAAAATCCCAGAGAACCAGGTTCGACCCAAAAGCACCAAGTTCACACTTAACAGTTCAAACCCAACTGTACCCAACTGTAGATCAACGATTCTACTGAAAAAATGTAATTTACAAGGCTAATTACCCATTAGATCATTAGGACTAGGGCTGCACGATATATATCGTTTAAGCATCGTCATCACGATATGCGAATGCGCAATAGTCACGCCACAGGACGTGCAAAGTCACTTAAGGCAATTAAATCAAACACGTCATGTTGCAGTGTTCGATTGTTCACACAAGAAGTAGATACACAGGGCTGTCTCTGTGTCTGTGTGAGTGACAGGCTCTTGCTGCCTGAGAAGCACAAGCATAAGGGCCGATTACTGTTGTTTTGCTGTTTTCCTGGGGTTTTGAAAGCTCGCCCCTGACTCAACTCTCTTGTTCGGTCCAGATGCAAGACAACGCACAGGTGGGGCAGGGCTGGTGACATCATGGGCCCTGCATTGTTTAATATTGTGATGTATATCTTTGAAAAAAGAACATTAGCAATGTAATTTTTTTTCCCAATATCGTGCAGCCCTAATCCCTAGGTCTACCCCTATCACTAATGATGCCCCAACACAAGAAAGGTGAAGACTAGCACACGCCTCCTCTGACACGTGTGAAGTTAGATACTCCGCCTCTTTTTTAGCTGCTGTTGATGCAGCATTGCCGAGAAGCATCACATCACAGCACTAACGCTCAGTGGAAAGCACAGTGACTTGGTTCTGATACATCAGCTCACAGATGCAGCCTTGTGCTGATCCACATCACCCTAGGAGTGATGAGTGAGGGGAAAGAGCGCCATCTACTGTACCCACCCAGAGAGAGCAAGGCCAATTGTGCTCTCTCAGGGCTCCGGCAGCGGATGGCAAGCTGCATGACCAGGATTCGAACTAGCGATCTCCCAGTCATAGTGGCAGTGCATAGCCCACTGGACTATGCTGCACAGAGCCTAGGTCAACAAAATTCTGATCAAATGAGTCCTTATAAAATGTAGCATTTCAGATACATCTAAACATAATCCTGCTCAAATTTGACAGAGCAACTTTAGCAACTGGCAGCAACTTAAAGTAGCTAAATATATTTATTAGCAAGGGTGTCCACAAACATTTGGACATGTTCTGTACGTCAGAACCTCTGTTGGAAAAAGACCAAACCTGGCACAAACATTAGGGTCCCTTTAGGTTCGAGTGCAGCGAGTTTTTGAAGCTGCACTTCCTAATGGTTCTGTCATGAAGTCATAAAGCCTGTCCTCAGCTCATAAAGCCATCATCATCCAGCTGTGTGTCTCTGCCCAGACTCTGACATCTTTCATAACACACTCGTCGAGGTGGAGAGCCTCACTTCCCTTCTTTAGGATTTTCATCATCTGCCCTTCAATCATTCTGCTCTACACACTGCAGAAGTTCCCCAGTGATAACCAAAAATATACAGTATTTTATACTACGCACATCTTACTTAAGGCTTTTAAAATATCTTATTATGAATTTGATTTAAGATTTATGTATGTACCAGTTTTTTTTTTGTGTAACCAGATTAAAAAAATATATATTTATCCAAAAGCTGGCTTTTCATTTTAATGTTTTGCACATTTTCTGAACTTAAATTAGACAGACAAAAACTTTTTTCTGTAGCCAAAGATTTTTTTCTATACTGTAGCAAAACAGAAATGTATTGAATGATGTCTGAATTTGACTATAGCCAAATAAAAGTCCAAATGCCCAAATTTGGATCGTAGTCAGACAAAATTCTCTCCAAACTGAAGCCAAACAATATTTTTTACCAACTTGACTTCAGCCATTTAGAATGATACCTGAACTAGACCATAGCCAAACAAAATCTAGCTGAACTTGACTGTAACCAAACGAAATTGTGTCCAAACTTGACTGTAACCAAACAAAATAAATGTGAACTTGACTACAGCCCAAAAAAACGAGCTAAACTAGACTGTAACCAAACAAAAGTGTGTTTAAACTTGACTTAAACCAAATTAAATTGGCTTACCTTGACTGTAACCAAATTAAATTGTCTAAACTTGAATTCAACCAAATTAAATTGTGTCTAAACTTGAATTTACCCAAACAAAACTGTCTAAACTTGACTGTAGCCAAACAAAACTGTCTAAACTTGACTACAGTCAAACAAAATCAAGCTGAACTTGACTATAACCAAACAAAATGTTGTCCAAACCTGACTGTTACTAAACAAAACCATGCTAAACTGTAACTAAACAAAATTGTGTCCAAACTTGACTATAGCCAAAGAAAATCAAGCTGAACTTGTACTATAACCAAACAAATATTGTCCAAACTTGATTGCAGCCAAACAGAAACAAGCTAAACCAGACTTTAATTGGGTTCAAATTTTATTTTAACCAAACGAAATTGTGTGCAAATTTGACTGTAACCAAAAGAATTATGCATGAAATTGACTGTAGAAAAACTAAATTCTATGTGAATTTGACTGTAGCCAAACACAATTCTGGACTGAGCCAAAGCCAAAAGAATTATGCCTGAAATTGACTGTAGCCAAACAAAATTCTATGTGAAATTGACTGTAGTCAGACAGAGTTCTTCCCCAATTTGACTGTAGACAAAAGAAAATCTGTCAAATTTGACCATCGCCAAACAAAAGTCAAGCTGAACTTGACTGTAGCCATATAAAATTTAGTCCAAACTTGACAGCAGCCTGACCCAATTGTGTATAAACTTCACTGTAGCCAGATAAAATGTTGTCCACTTGGCTATAACCACTAGTATTTGTCAACGTTCAAAACCATGTCAACAATGTAAACCTACAGCTCCAGTAACTCACAGCTTCAATAGCATATGCTGCATTGAGTCTGAGGGTAAAGGTCTGAGAGGCCTGGTTCTAGCTCTGCTACACACTGTCCATATGCTGTTTCTGCACCAGTGCGTAAATAGTAGGACGTGCTGGAGGTTAACGGACTGTTCGGGAGGTCTTCTTCTTCTTTTATTCTTGTTATTTTTCATTCCCTCATTTCCCTCCGTTCTGCTCCCTTCTGTTTCTGTTTCTCTTTATTTTTATCTTGCTTTCCATTCGTTTCCTCGCTTCCTCTCTGTCTCTTTGGGTCTCCCTCTGCTTATCTCACTCTCTCGTTCTGTTTCTCTCGCCGGCTGGCGGTGGCGTATGAAAGAACTGCGGTCATCATCGCGGCAGCACTGTAGGGTGTTGTGAAATTGGCAGAATTGGTAATTGTGTCTCTTTTGAGTGAGAACTGGGAGGGATATTGGGGTTTTAGTACACTTCAGTGCGTGGATGTTCGCGGTTCTTGCAGATTCTCGTGTGTGATTTGTCAGCCTTTCGGGAACGGCTGTGAATGATCTGAATGATCAAAGAGCTTTCTGCAGAGATGTCTGAGATTATCTGGCTGGCGTGATGGCGGCAGCAGACTGTTGGAAGCTAAAAATGTTTTCATTGGGGAGATGGGCAAGTTTGGTGAAGCTTTACTTTTACCATGATGGACATTTAAAAACCTGGATCTCCTCTATCCTACAGTTTTATAGTCCTAACCCAGTCTAATCCAACTGACTCAATCTCAAAAGGTTGATTACTGGGTTTAATTTTTTGCGGAAACCAATGGGAAACCAATGTGGGATCTCAAAGAATGAGGTCAGCTGACTACCTAAATATATTGAGTATAGACCAAGTTATTCAATCAATGGATTGGAGAGAGGGCTTTTAATTTGAAATGAGGGAACCTGGATGAAGAAGGAGAGTAGGGACAAGAGAAATGTTGCACACCACTTCTTTGTTTCTAGAGGAATTCTGGAGGAAACACTGCAATATGACTTTTGCATTTTTTCCTTATTTAGGGCTAAATATTTTTGGTTGACAAATATTTGGTGTAACCCTAGTCAGAACAGGTGTTATCTTGTGGGATTCTCCCAGTAAACAGTGGTTAGGAACTTATTTTTTTATTTCTCAGAGTTGCATTGGCCCAACTTTGGTTTGAGTTCTGGCTCAAATGCTTGACTCACATCTGGGCAACAAAACTTCGATTGCAGAGTATAATATAGGAATCAGCCCGAGCTGTATTGACCAACACCCCGCAATACAGCTATTGGCCCAAGCTGAATGGGCCAACACCCCGGTTGCTAAGTATAATACATCAATTGGCCTGAGCTGACTGTGCCAACACCCTGGTTGCCGAGTATAATATGAGAATCAGCCCAATCTGCATTTGCCAACACCACTGTTGCTGAGTATAATACAGTAGTTGGCAAGAGCTGCATTTGCCAACACCATGGTTGCTGAGTATAATATAAGAATCGGCCCAAGCTGCATGTGCCAAGATCCCTGGTTGCTGAGTAAAATACATCAATCGGCTTGAGCTGCAATACAGCAATTGGCCCAAGCTTCTTTTGCCAACACCACGGTTGCTGAGTGAAATACAACATTTGGCCTGAGCTGCATGTGCCAGCACTCTGGTTGCTGAGTATAATACATCAATCGGCTTGAGCTGCAATACAGCAATTGGCCCAAGCTTCTTTTGCCAACACCACGGTTGCTGAGTGAAATACAACATTTGGCCTGAGCTGCATGTGCCAGCACTCTGGTTGCTGAGTATAATATGAGAATCGGCTCAATCTGCTTCTGCCAACTATCCATTTCCCAAGCATAAACCACATTTGACTCAATTTTTCCTGCCAATTTTTCCAGCCAAGCTCGGGCTGATTCTTCATGCCGTCTGAGGAGGTTATGACAATCTTTTCTGGCAAGAACAGGGGCATCGACTCAAGTTTAGACATGTGAGCAGTGTATTCTTTAATAAAGTAACTGCAATACTGCAGTGTTCTACTTTGTACTACGTTACCCTTCTCTACGTCTTGTGGGACCACTGCTGACTCCCACCCTTACTACACTTCTCTCTCTCCTAGCATGATAACACACGTGTGATTGGCCCTGCAGGGGTGGTGGATGGGGAACGCTGAGTCTTTTGCAGCCCGGCGTCTCCCGCTGCAGTCGGCATCACACCTCTGAGGCCGTCGCTAACTGCCTCGGCATCTCTGCGAGTCTGCGCTGTGCGTCCTGCGATGTGAAGCGGGGGCTTGTGTGTTGTTCTTGTATCGTTACTCACTGCAGTGGAGTGTGTTAAGCTGCATGGCGTCATCCTGTACCCCCTTCCCCCTCTCCCGGGTCGCCCCGGACCACTCTGAAAGCCTGTGATGATTTCCTTAAACTCAAAGCTTCGCCTTGAGAATCCTGGTGAAAATCCTAAATCAATGGGACACCAGAAGAGGCAGTCAGGGGAGCTGAGCTGATTTTACAGACAGGCCCCTGGCTCTCTCATTGAGACGTGTTTTTTCATAGAGCGCAGTCATGCAGCTGATAAAAGCTGAGGTTTGAGTGTGTGTGTGTGTGTGTGTGTTTGTGTGTGTGTGTTCATTAGAACTGCTGTGTCGAAGCAACAAATCCTCCACTGCCATCTAAGTGATCCGGGCTAAAGGGACATTCATTAGATACATACTCTCTTTCTTTCTTTCTTTCTTTCTTTCTTTCTCTCTCCCTCTCTCTCTCTCGTTTGCCCTGCCTATTGCAATCTCTCGCTAATTTTATATTTACCATATTTCTGTATTTTTCAGACTATAAGGTGCATTTTAAATCCTTTAATTTTCCCAAAAATTGTCAGTGCACCTTTTAATCTGCTGCTCTTTATGTATATGTAATTCTACCAGTCAGGTATTAAGGAGCAGTAAAGCCACTCTGCTGAAGTACAGTGTTATACAGGAGCTTCAGTGAAGTTTCTCCAGCACCAAGGCTGGAGCAGTATTAGCTTTAGCTGCTAACCCGGTACTAGCTCTTTCGCTAATCAGAGATAAATATATAGGACTGTAGTCTGTAATTCAGTGCACCTTATGAATGAAAATAGACCAGAAAATAGACGTCCATTGATAGTGCGCCTTATAATACGTCTTGTAGTCCGTAAAAAACAGTACTTATCGACACTATATGGACGAAAAGTACTGGGATATCTGCTCATTTATGGTCTCTTCCAAAGAAATCCTGCTTACCGACTAAGAGGCACACCAGATTATAAGGCGCCATAAGCGACACTACTAAGGATGCCATCGACATCGAAGTGATGCCGAAGGGTCGAAGGGTGTTGCCATATTTTCCTGACGTAAACAGTGTACAAATGTCCACACAGGACAATTGTGATGTCATTATACACCACTGGGAGCCATTGGATTCCATAGGAACAGTGCAGAAACGCCATGTCTCCAATAGGCAGCACATGCAGAGACACGGTCCCCCAAACTAATAAGCCGATCGATTCGAAAATACATATTATGACACAGATTATCAGCCAGCAGTATTATGTAAAGAGTTGTTATTAATAAAATATATGCTTAGCTATATATTTGAACAGTCAATTATATGGTATTTTAAGTAAAAATTAAGGTGGCCGGTAATAGGCGACCTTTCTAATGTAGTAGATCTTGCTGCTGGGGGTGCTAAGTAACCAAAACTGTAATTCTGGACACAATTACACACATTTCTCTCATGAAAACCTTTTATTTGGGTCAGTAAAGCGCTTCCATTTACTTACAGCAAGCTTAGATTTTCCATGTTTTGACTGAAATGGCCGATATTTGGGTATTACTCCCTGCTAGGAACGCCATCTACTGCATAAAATCAGTTTTTTCAAAAATGTGGGAGGTATTATAAGGCTTATATTACATATTCCTGGATCACTGTGGATTGAGGAATGCTGAATGTCTTCCTAACTTCCCATCCATCTGCCACCCACTATTTCAGTCCTCATCTACTCTTCGATTATTTATGTAGCCTTGCCATGAGCACACTAACCAGTGTTCAACCTCCCTCACAAGATAACACCTTACAACTTATGCCATTGTGGCCAATTTCAAGCCATCCTTTGAGTCAACACTTCGTGATTAGCATCTAGCGATGTATGATAGGCTTCATTGAAGCTCATATTCAGATAACTCTCAAGTGGATCCAATCTTCTCATTAGCATCTCCACATTAACCTTCCGGGCTTTTAACCACAGCACCTCACCTCCTCTCTGATCCGCTGGTTGAAGGGCTGTTGGCGCAGAGCGAGAATTCACTCTTATCTCGACGCGCCGCGGAGCTGAGGCTGACTCTGTAAGAGCAGATCGTTCCTCGCTGCCCGATTGCTCCACCCTGACAGCACTGACAGAACCTCTTAGCACAGGTCTCCAGTGTGCAGACAGGCCGTGGACACTTCGGTCCAAAGCTACCACCCCACGGAATCACCTGAGGAGATAAAAGGCGCCGGGGAACATTTCCCACCATAACTCTCCACTGTGATCCTGTTCTTTGGGGTGAAGATTTAAGATCGTTTTTCTTTTTTTTTTTCTTTTACGAGGCAAAGGTTTGTTTCCATCCTGCCAGAGAGCGTTTATCTTTTATTGGTGTCTTGATTGGTACCTTTGCTCTCTTTGAGTCATGCCTCCCTCATCACTCTGTCCAATGATAATGAGGTCATTGGAATTGAACTATTGTTATTTTTTTTTTAAATATTGTTTCATACCAATCAAATCAATATACATCACATAACAGCAGAAAAAGTACGGACATTTGTAGGCCTGTCATGATAACAACATATTCAGGACGATTTATTGCCCCAGAAATTATTGCGACAAATGATAATATTGTCATTTTTTTCCTCCTTCTGGGCTCCAAATAGAGCTTTAAGACAATGTGTCACAGTAATAATATAAAGGGGTTGGACAATGAAACTGAAACACCTGTCATTTTAGTGTGGGAGGTTTCATGGTTAAATTGGAGCAGCCTGGTGGACAATCTTCATTAATTGCACATTATTGCACCAGTAAGAGCTGTAAGAGTGTGAAGGTTCAATTAGCAGGGTAAGAGCACAGTTTTCCTCTAAATATTGAAATGCACACAACATTATGGGTAACAGACATACCAGAGTTCAAAAGAGGACAAATTGTTGGTGCACGTCTTGCTGGAGCATCTGTGACCAAGACAGGAAGTCTTCGTGATGCATCAAGAGCCACGGTATCCAGGGTAATGTCAGCGTACCATCAAGAAGGACCAACCACAGAACTACATCCAACAGGATTAACTGTGGACGCTGTGAGAGGAAGCTGTCTGAAAGGGATGTTCGGGTGTTAACCCGGATTGTATCCAAAAAACATAAAACCACGGCTGATCAAATTATGCAGAATTCAATGTGCACCTCAACTCTCCTGTTTCCACCAGAACTTAATAATTAATTATTGTGGTCTAATACCAGGTGTTTCAGTTTCATTGATGCTTAAAGTACACTTCAACTTCTTCTTAAGTGACTTTTTGGATGGACTACTTGTACTTTTTACTCAAGTCTGAATCTCTAGTACTTTATACATGTCTGGGCATATTTAAGCTGGCAAATACATGGCACTGTTTAACTCTTCTTAACCAGCGTGCCGCAGCCTCTGCCACCTTCCACCATCCTCCATCCACCCCCCCAACCCCCCCCAGCATGTCAGCCCACTTCATGTTGACGGAAATGACAGGGTGACACTGTGAATATCCTGTTTTCCTGGTCGCATAAGAGGAACATTGAATAAAACATGGCCGCCCTGCTGCGGAGACCCAGAAGTTGGCATGTTCTGAACGCGGGAGCTCTTCTGCTTCCTACAGGATCCCTTTCATAATTAATCTGCTCGTCTTCACCGCAGTTCCACCAACAATGCGGCGGATGAATAGGAAGTAGCACGGCGTCCGCAGGGACGGAGTGTGTGTGTGTGTTTTGTGGTTGGCGTAAATGACTCCTTAAGGATGTCGCTGCCGTAGTCAAACGCTGCCGAGGGAGTGGAGGGTTGAGCTCGGGAGTATAAATGGCTGTTCCGCCTGTGCGCCCTCTCGTACGTACGCTAGTGTAAATAAATGCAGAGCTGTTTTTCATGTTTTTCATCTACAGACCAGAACGTGTTGCTGTTTTTCATAATTCCATAACTCCGTTCATTAGCATTAACCCTTTCAGACCTGAATTATTATCTCCTGTGATGGAAACAATGTAAAAAAATGCTGTTTCCTGTCTGTAATACACACACTGTAAACCCTAACTGCATTTATTTCTCAACTAATCAAGTTAATATAACTCAAATATTACAAAACCCTGGCATCACATATGCTGATAAAGTCAAACTAACTCAAAAATGATTTGCTGCTTTCTCGCATTTATAGCTGCTCTTTAAAAAAAGTGTTTGTTTCAAGTGTTTGATTTGAGTTAGTGTAGCTTAAATAAGGCAAATTTAAGGCAATCAGTTTTCTCAAATGAAATAAGTTGATGCTGGAAGTTTAAGTTTGATAGGAAGTTCTTATAACTGCAGCCTATTTATTTAATTTTAATAGTTGTAAATGAGTTAGCGCAATAACTTGATTTGCTGGAGTTGTGTAAAAAACGGTTTAATCAGACATACTTCATTTTATTGAGTTGATACAGCTATTCTATACATCCAGACAGAGATCTTTGAGTTGAACCAACTTTTAATAACTGAGTTAAGTCTGTGTTTTGCCATTAACGATTTATGTTCCATTCCATTTCTATTATGTTCATTTACAGATCTGTGGAAACAAATAAGAGAGCACTTAAAAACGATGAGTTTCTTTGATTTTACCAAATTAAAAACCTCTGGAATATAATCAAGAGGAAGATGATTATTAGATGATCACAAGCCATCAAACAAAACTGAACTGCTTTTTTTAATTTTTGCACTAGGAGTAAAGCAGCTATCTAAGTTATCCAAAAGCAGTGTGTAAGACTGGTGGAGGGGAACATGATGCCAAGATGCATGAAAAAAAGATGTGATTAAAAACCAGGGTTATTCAAACAAATATTGATTTCTGAACTCTTAAAACTTTATGAATATGAACTTGTTTTCTTTGCATTATTTGAGGTCTAAAAGCTCTGCATCTCGTTTTTTTGTTATTTCAGCCATTTCTCATTTTCTCTTTTCTGTAAATAAATGCTCTAAATGAGAATATTTTTATTTGGAATTTGGGAGAAATGTTGTCTGTAGTTTATAGAATAAAACAACACTGTTCATTTTACTCAAACATAAACCTATAAATAGCAAAATCAGAGAAACTGATTCAGAAACTGATTCAGTGGTCTCTTAATTGTTTTCAGAGCTACATGCTAAAGATGCAGTCTGTAGAGGTTACCTTAAATAACTGGGCTGTGTTT
Organism: Astyanax mexicanus; assembly: GCF_023375975.1. Taxonomy (NCBI): domain Eukaryota; kingdom Metazoa; phylum Chordata; class Actinopteri; order Characiformes; family Acestrorhamphidae; genus Astyanax; species Astyanax mexicanus. The sequence continues at coordinate 4,768,112 of NC_064426.1, forward strand.
AACTCTGCCGCTTGTCTTACAGCGCTGTTTTTTTGGGTCCCGTTCCGACGCTTATCTGACGATGAACCGGGTCATGTGTATTCCTCTCCCTTAAAGTAATTATAAGCCTTCTGCTTTTAAATTATGGAGCCGATCTTATTCTGGCCTGCGGCCGTGTGGAAGATGACTAGATAAAAATAAAGGAAGCAAGAAAATGAAAGCGTATCTCGTGTCCCAGGGATGCGGCGTTGAGGCACACTGCTGGAGTTGCTGAGAGTTTGGGGAGTTTTTAAAAGAGGTGTGTGTGTGTGTGTGTGTGTGTGTGTGTGTGTGTGTGTGTTACTGGATACGGTACATACCGATGGATCTACTTTGGTTAAGCATTATATTATGACCACCTTCTTGTTTCTACACCCATTATTCTCTTTTTATTCAGCCTGTTCTTCAATACCCACGAGGTGATACATGATAGAAAACTACCACTGAACAGCTATTGTTATTATTATTATTATTATTATTTTATTATTATTTTATTTTTTTGGGCAGTGGGTCGTTATTCTTCTCAGAACTGCAGTGATTAGCACTGATTAGCATGGTGGTGGTGTATGAGGTGTATGAGGTGTTAGTGTGTGTTGTGCTGGTGGTACAGTGAGTGGATCAGATACAGCAGCAGCAGTGCTGCTGGAGTTTTTAAACACTGCGTTTAATCATCCCTCACTGTCCTCCACTCCAATATTACACACTCCTACCTACAGCTGATAAACTAGTTAACTTTAGGGCTTTATTGTATTGTATTGTCTTTAGAAAGGTGGGAGATGTTGTCCATACCTCAATTTCTCTGTGATGGTATCTGAAATTAGCTTTGATTAGTTTTTTATTTTATTAAAGGTCACCATCCGTCGTTTCTTCTTTCATTTTAAAATGTCTAGTTGTGGTCTCTAGTATGAATGAATGACATGTGAGCCGTTTTTGTAAAAAAAAAGTGCTCAGGTGTCTCTGTATAGCTCTTTTTTAATGGACTGTTTTAGGGGTGTGTCCAAAATGACCGGATTCCAGCTTTGGTCATGAATATTCATACATGCAAACAGCATGCAAATATCTCTCCTCTGATTGGCTAGGAGCACTGTGACGCCCCTCCACCGCTCTGCCGCTCACTGCCTCCCACCTCCTAACTGATGAGCGGTGATGTTGCGTCGCTTCAGCTCCGCCTCTGGGAGTTTCTCGAGCCAAGGTGGGCTGGTCTGTGAGTTTCTGCCTACGTAGGCAGAAAGATAATTCAAAATTCACCCGTTTTTCGGAGGGGGGGAGGGGGGATTTCTTTGCTTAGCTCCTGCAGACAATGGGGGCTGCAAAACAGTTTAATGTGCAGGTGTACACATTCAACTCGGAGAGACCTACTGTATTCCACAAAAAACAAGAAAAATCGGATTTTCGAGGAAGGTGAGCTTTAAATTTTTCCATTCCGCCTAAAATGCTGCAGCTCCTGCTGTTCGTTGCACCATTTAAGGTGGAACGGGAAAGTTAGCTAGCGAACTTTGGCTTGTTTCATCACCTTGGCAGTGATTCTCATACCCCTCGGTTTGAAATGGTGTTTAAAATGTCAAAATATGGTCAAATATCCCAATTGTCCTAAATGAAGATTAATTATTTGAGTGTCTTAGAATCACCAAGTAAGTTTTTAAACTATTTAAAATTAGCTCAGAGATTTAGGCCCAAGCCCATTTCACCCCTTACCCCTACCCCTTACCCCTCTGCCCTACCCCTTACACAAAGTGGCGATAAGCACTATTTTACCAGAGTTTAAATATATAGTTTCAATGTTTTAAGGTCAAATTCTTTAAAACAAGCATAAAAAAGATTGCTAGTAGTTTGTCTCAGTAGCTAGCTAGCTAGCTAGCTAACTTTTCTGTTCCACCTTAAATGGCTCAACAAACGGCAGAAGCTGCGGCATTTAAGGCGGAAGGGAAAAATTAAATAAAATAAAATGAAAGCTAATCAAAGCTAATTTCAGCTCCCCATCACAGAGGAATTAAGGAATTGACTATAATAATTAATTTCTGCTGCACCTCTGCATCTCCCTCCTTTTTGAAGACATACGAAAAAAAAACAAAAAAAAAGGCCTATAGTTAACTAGTTACCCATCATCATCATCAGCAGCAGCTAGGTTACTGAACTTTACTGAAGCGCTCCTGATGACGTATCTATCTGGTGCTTAAAAGTTTGCTCCAATTCTTACTGGAAGGGGTAGGGGTAAGTAGTAGGGCCAAGGGATGAACTGGGATTGAGCCTTAGACTATTTACAGTATTTCTCACTCACTAATGTGAATTACAAGGAGCTGCCATCACTTTATATTACTGCATTCAAGCTGAGCACAAAGGGCAGAGCTCTATTAGGCTCTATTATAGCCTGGTAATAGTGTTATTTATACTGTTAATTTCAGTATTAAAATCATATAATATCAACCGGAATAAAGAAATATAAATGTGATATAAATTTTGACCATATCTTCCAGCCCTACGCTTGTGTGCAGAACCCTGTTCCTTTACTTACTGCAGTTTTTAGCTGACACGCTCTCACTCCAAACACAATGAGTGTGGAAAAGTGTGTGAATTCATGAAGGAAAAGCAGCTGATGTGGCACCCGGGGTCCTTAATCTCTTTTTGGTGTGTATAAACGTGTGTGTGACTCATGCATAGCCACGTGGAGCTTACAGCTTATTCATTCAGTGGCGTTTTAGCTACAGGGTGAAATTCTGGCTACAGTTGTAGGTGTTAACTCGGGCTGCTTCACAGCTGCAGTCTGTGTCTGTCCAAAAGTATTTGGACACAGACGATGTTTGTACCGTATTTTTACTATAAGGTGCACTTAAAATCCTTTAATTTTTCCCCAAAATTGTCAGTGTGTCTTATGTATTAATTCCACCAGTCAGGTATTAAGGAGCAGTAAAGCCACTCTGCTGAAGTACAGCGTTATACAGGAGTTTCAGTTTAGTTCTCAAGCAGTATTAGCATTAGCCGCTAGCTTTTTCGCTGTTTAGAGGTGAGGTATTATCAGTCTGTAGCGTGCGGCTAACCTCGGATAGCACTGCTAGAGCAGCATTAGCATTACCCACTAACTATGCTAAGCGCTAGCTCTTTTGCCGATCAGTGGTGAGTATATCAAACTGTAGCCCACGTGTTTACCCTCATTTTCTTTTCTATGTGAAGTAAATTTTATTATGCCTCACTGTAATGCCTTATAAAGCATTACGAATGCTCTTTACTGGCTTTAAGTGAAGTGTGTTTTAAGCGTAATATACATTTTATGATGCCTTACTGTAGGCATGTGAAAAGGCATGTTTAAAAAACACACTTCACTTCACTTAAAGTCAGTAATGACTATATATAAGGCTTAATAATGTGTTAATGTGTCTTTTATAAAAGCTTTGAGAATTTGAGAAGTCATAGCTGCATATTATAATGCATTATACCAACATATACCAGATCTGTGTTATAGTGCATTACAACACAAAATTGTACAATGTGCTTATACATTACTTATATTATAATGCATTATAAGCCCTTTCTTTATAAACCCTTTATAAACATTTGTAGATTATAATGTGTTATGAAAGTCGCTGTAAGTACTTATTATTACTTATTATACAGGCTTATTACAGTCATTATAAGGTATCATACGCATTGTACAATGTACTTATACATTACTTATATTATAAGGCATTATAAACCCTTTCTTTATGAACCCTTACATTTGTAGTTTATAATGTGTTATGAATGTCGCTGTAAGCACTTATTATTACTTATTATACAGGCTTATTACAGTCATTATAAGGTATTTTAAGAATTGTACAATGTACTTATACATTACTTATATTATAATTCATTATAAGCCCTTTCTTTATAAACCCTTTATAAACATTTGTAGATTATAATGTGTTATGAAAGTCGCTGTAAGTACTTATTATTACTTATTATACAGGCTTATTACAGTCATTATAAGGTATTTTAAGAATATAATGTGTTAAGAAAGTCACTGTAAGTACTTATTTTTCCTTATTATACAGGCTTATTACATTCATTATAAGGAATCACAAGCATTGTACAATGTACTTACACATTACTTATATTATAAGGCATTATAAACCCTTTCTTAATGAACCCTTACATTTGTAGTTTATAATGTGTTATGAATGTGGCTGTAAGTACTTATTATTCCTTATTATCAAGGCTTATTACAGTCATTATAAGGTATTATGCATGTCGTATAAGGCATTATGAATACAGGGTTCATAGGAAGTGTTAGCCAAATGATAAATAAACTACTAATGCAAAAAAAGGGTAGAAATATAAAAATAATATAATAAAGCATCTCTGAGAGTGTGTCTGCAGAGATAGGGGTGTGTCCATAGAGTGACCAGAGTTATCTTGTGAGTAAAGTTGAACACTGGCCAGCATGCTCATGGCAAGGTGTTTTTTTTTTTACATTTCTGAAGAGTTTTTTTTTTTTAAATGCCTGCATTTAACATTGTTCAATCTGTCGTAGAAGAAGGCTTTACCACCCACATTATACATACAGTGCAATCTATGGTAATGCAATGATTGTGACCGGCAGCATCTGGCTAGAATTGTCCGTGCATCCAAGACTGATGTAGTCCTCGCACTCAGAGCCAAACACAGGGCCAAACGCAGGGCCAAACACTCGCTTGCACTGAGCTGAAATTGTTCTCGAGCTTTGTCTCGAGGTGGCCGGTGAAATATTACCATTAGCCGTAATGTTTCCCAGGCTGCAATTATTCTCTCCTGTCCACTTTTCAAATGAGCTGGGAGAGAGAAGCGTCAGTCGCCCTGAGCTCACGGTTAGCTCGTAATTTACTCCCTCCCCCTGTTAGCCTGCGGACATAAAACCCAGCGCAGAGAGAAATACTGCTCACTCACCTTCCATCAAAACCTACTCACATGTTCTCACCCTTGGAATACCCGTGTAACATCGCTAGCTCATATGAAGATCTGCTCACTGCAGGAGTCAGTCTTTGAACATAAAGAGATTTTTTCAGATTATCAACCAAACTTTAATATCAGATACATATAATTTAAATTAATATAACTATTTACCACTTTAAAAATATAAACAGTCTATAAGAAAGAGTATTAATGGTTAATAATTAGGTTGTACATACAGGGGTTGGACAATGAAACTGAAACACCTGGATTTAAACCACAAAAAATGATTGTGGTGATGGACAGTTCTGGTGGAAACAGGAGAGTTGAGGTGCACATTGAATTCTGCCGTGATTTGATCAGCCGTGGTTTTAGGTTTTTTGGATACAATCCGGGTTAGCACCCGAACATCCCTTTCAGACAGCTTCCTCTCACAGCGTCCACAGTTAATCCTGTTGGATGTGGTTGGTTCTTCTTGGTGGTACGCTGACATTACCCTGTATACCGTGGCTCTTGATGCATCACAAAGACTTGCTGTCTTGGTCACAGATGCGCCAGCAAGACGTGCACCAACAATTTGAAAACTTCAGTAATAGATGGAACCAGGAATTCTACTGTTTACCAGACAATCCTGAAGAAGAATATCCGGCTATCTGTTCCTTAGTGACCTCAAGCTCAGGTGTGCTTGGGTTCTGCAGCAGGACAATGACCCAAAGCACACAAACAAAAAGTCCACCTCTGAATAGATAAAAAAAAAAAAATGAAGATTTTGGAGTGGCCTAGTAAAAATCTGATTGAGATGCTGTGTATGATCTTAAACAGGACGTTAATGTAGGAAGTGAGTGGAACAATAAAACTAGCTAAATTAGGGACAAATAATAGAAACAAAATAAGCATTTTCCGAGTACTAATGTTTATTTTGCAGAGCTATACAGCAGAGAGAACATAAGCTGCCGCATTTTTTACCATAAGCAACATATGACTTAAACATCTGTCCATCATTCCAAACACTAAACACACCGTGTGATGAACAGATTGTGATAAATATGATAAATAAATCTTGTTAAACACCTTAAACAGAAATCATCCAGACATTCTCTCTGCTGATATTTGCAGCTGAACGTTCTTCATAACTCACTGGCCTGTATTTGCTCCCAGTTACACTGCACAAACTGTACCTTCACTGGTTTAGAAGTCTTGCATTATTAAAACTCCCTCATACATGGGTAATTTGTTTATTTTCCTCCATTTGATTCACACCTGACAGAACCTGGTCTTCATTCTGCTGCATGTTATGAGATTTTGCCATTTCTGACTCAAACTCGTGTAATTGTAGAATGTGTAAAACTTGCAAGTCTTGAGGAGGAAGTGTAAAGGAAGGGTAAAGATTTTAAACACCACTAACCAGATTCCCCTCTCATGAGTATATCACTCTGTTAACTCTTGTAATTGTATATCATTCAAACTTTTGTAATTGTAGAATGTTTAGATCTTGCAAGTCTTACCCCTCTCATGAGTATATCACTCTGTTAATTAAATGAGTACCTATTAGCACAGCAACACCCAAGTCTATTAAACACCACTAAATACAAACACCAGCAAACGTTGCGCACCATGTTTAACCATGACCAAAATAAGTCTTGCTCAAAATAATGGTAATTATTAGCCCTTTGTTTCATTTCTATAATAACCACGCAGGAACATCTAATAAACAGCTATAGCATCAAAACTGTTTAGCAATAGCCTATCAACACCTTAGAAATGTCATAGCATTCAACTCATAACCAAAAAAGCAAGCAACCACCTAGCAACCGCTTAGCAAGAGCATAGCAACAACTGGAGATACCATAGCAACTCCACTTTAGATGCATAACCATTCTGCATTTCTCGTAGGTGATTTTTTTAGCCGGGGGTTTGATGTATTAGCTAATCCTAATTTTCTCATTTTCTCAGCCTTCAGGGCACATTTAAGTCTAGAAAGTCTAGAGAAAAGTACAGTGGGTGGGGTTTAAGGTGGTATAATTTCTTGGAGGGTTTTTTTTTTTTTAAATAGTGATATTGGATGTTCCTGAAGGTGACAGCATGATAGAACTGCCTACAGGAGGACGTCTGGCCTTTCTGCCGGACCGTTTCGGAGCTGCAAACCCCCCCGGAGTCGTTGACCTCAGTCCAACTTTTTTCCTTGAGAAAGAGAACGCGAAAGAGCAAGTTATGCAGTGGCCTACATCGAGTCTGTGATGTTCCCACCACGTCCTGTAATCTGACCTAATTGTTAGTACAGCAAAGCTTCACACACACACACACACACACACACACTTTTACACACTTACACACACTTTTACACACACACACTCCTGCGCTAAAAGACTAAAAGTCTTCCTTAGTGCTGCAGATTCATTACAGTAAAAATCAAAGCCCTTTAATTTCTTCTAACTGCGCTGCATATAGAAGGCCAGAGAAGACATCAGAGGCCAATTTGTCATTTTACAAAGAATCGATGCGACATCGAGGGCTAATTTATTCATCAACAAGGAGCTCTGAGGGCCAAATCATCTATTGGCAGGTTTTGGATGGAAATCCCTGGCAGTCAGCAGTCTGAGGAGCTCGCTGTACTGTAGATAATGCTACATCAACAGTGCCGCAGTAACTCAATGGATCTATGAGCTGCCAGAGCTTAAACTGCGGTCACCGTGATCTTTAACAGCGAGAACTGAGCACGGGCTGACTAGGAGTGTTTACTTATACTTATAAGCCCTATTCGGATAAGATCACATGGGAACTGAAACCTTTTATACGGGATGTAAATTACATTGAACCGGAACTTCCTAGAATACAGGGGACTCTGATTGGGGGAGTATAACACGATTGGGTGAAGGTGAGCGGCTGATGGTGACGTCATTGCCAGTGGGTTTTTGGGAAATAGAGTTTGGGAGTGTTGAAGGAGAGCACTACGGCGTGACAAATGTATTTTATTTTGTACTATAGAACTAATAGGGATAAAACGTTCAATATTGCGATATTCAGCTTTGAAAAACATAAGAGACCACTTAAAATGATGAGTTTCTATGATTTTACCAAATTGAAAACCTCTGGAATATAATCAAGACAAAGCTAGATGAGCAGAAGCCATCAAACCAAGCTGAACTGCAGTATAAAGTTATCCAAAAGCAGTGTGTAAGACTGGTGGAGGAGAACATGCCAAGATGCATGAAAACTGTGATTAAAAACTAGGATGATCACCAGTGTGATGGGGGAGATGGAGGGCATCCTACCCACCCAGACAGAGTGATGCTTGTGATGCCATTGGTCACTGTTGGCAAATAGATCAAGACCCTTAACCCTCTCGTTCCAGTGACACAATGGTCCCAACATTGGCACTGATATTGGGAGAGCAGAGGTGTGGTCACTGATGATGCCACAGCCATTGTGCCCAGAAGGTTCAGAAAGCATGGTGCCCAAAAACTGCCCACTCTCTCTCTCTCTCTCTCTCTCTCTTTCTCTTTCTTTTTCTCTCTTTCTGCTGTAGCTTATTCCAATAGCAATATGCTGCAATACAGTCACAATACTAGCGCTGTGTCTTTATTGCAGTGCAGCCTTGTTTAAATGTACTCTGTGTAAGTGTGTGTGTGTGTGTGTGTGTGTGTGAGTGATGTCCAACAGGAGAGCTGTGCTGTAGCTGTTAAGGATTGGACAGATCACACCTTGCAGTCAGCAGGGGTGTGAGGGGGGGAGGGGGGGTGAGATGGTGGGATGGCGGCACTGCAGAGAACCAGCAGCGTGTAGAGAATAGAGAGAGAGAGAGAGAGAGAGAGAGAGAGAGAGCAGGAGATGGGGGGTATGAAATGAAAAGAAGGAGAAATAATGAGAATGAGAATAGGAATGATGTAAAAAGAGAGAAAGGAAGGGATAGAGAGGTAAGAGATAGATTGAAGGATATAGAGACAGAGCTGGGGAAAAGAAGAAGAGAGAGAAAGACAATGGGAACAGAGAGTGAGGTTGAAGAATAAAAGAGGGGAAAGAAAAGAGAGGAAGTGGAGGGAGGAAGAAAGAATGAACGAGAGAGAGAGAGAGATAGAGTAGGCAAGTGTTGTGGGGGTGAAAAGAAGGAGAAATGATGAGACAGGGTTAGAGATTGTGAGTAGAAAGAGAAGAGAAGATGGAAAAGGAGAGAAAGAAAGGGATTAGATTGAAGGATATATACAGTATATAGAGAGAGATAGGGAAGCATAAAGAAGAGAGAGAATGACAAATAGGAGAAGAAAGAAAGTTAACAGAGAAGAAAGAAAGAAAATGGAGAACAGAGTGTGAGGTTGAATAATGAAAGAGGGAAAAGAGAGAGAGGAAGTGAATGAAGAGAATGAGAAAAACAGAAAGAGAGAGAGAGAGACCAGGAAATGGGGGAGGAAATAAAAAGAAGGAGAAATAGTGAGAAGGGGGTAGAGAGAGTAGGAAAGATGGAGAGAGAAAAAGAAAGTGATATGGAGGTGAGAGATAGGAAAACATAAAGAAGAGAGAAAATGTGAGAAATGTAAGAAAAGAAAGAAAAAAATAAAAGAGAGAGACAGAGAGAGAGAGAGTGAGCTTGAAGACTTATATAGGGGGAAAAAAGAGAAGAAGGGAAGCAGAAAGGGAATAAATAAAACATAATATAACTGATAAAAAAATCGAATCTGCTTAACAGGGTGCTAACATAACTGTTTATTATGCATTATAAGAACTTATACAGCCATTATTAATCATTTCCACATAACAGACGCCTCCCTAATAAAGCACCAATAACACAGAATAAAGCACAGAATAAAGCCTAATACGTAGTGGAAATTTACAAATGTCGGTACCACTTTAAAATAAGACTACCTTTATAAAGGGTTTATAAATGGTTTACAATTAGTTTATTAATGGTTACTAATTAGGTTGTAAATGCCTTAAAAATTGCCATTAATAATCAGTTATAACACATACATAGAAAGGTCATTTGACAATGACCTGTTGTTTGTCAAATTGTGAACCCACAGCCATCTATATTGTTGCCCTTTCTACCTAATTGTAAACCATTTATAAACCCTTTATAAAGGTAGTCTTATTGTAAAGTGGTACCTAAATGTCTGATTAAGGCTTTATTAAGCAAGTAATAAGACATTAATAAGCGCCTATATTTGTGTTCCTTAAAATAAAGTGTTACCAAATGATCTTTTCCATTGTTTAGTATTGGAATTGCCAGTTTTGCAAAGCCGATTTAGAATCTATATATTGTACAGTGCTTGTGGGTGTCTGTCCATTACTGGAGCTCCAGTCCATTGTTGTGAGTGTGTGTGTGTGTGTGTGTGGTGAGCGTGGTGTGCTGTGCCGGGGCCGTGCCAGCGCTTGTGATGGAGAGGAGATTGGAGTTGGTCAGAGGGCTGCATCATTAGGGAGTCAGCACTTTGTGAAGGAGAGCAATGTTCAAAATCCCATTAGTGTGTATCTGCAGGGGATTAGGGCAATTCTCTCACCCTGCGGCCCACTCTGACAGGGGTGGGCCGGAGACGTCTGCAGTGGAAGGAGGTGGGAGAGATGGAAGGAGAAGAAGGAAGGAGGGAGAGAGGGAGGGAGGGAAGAACAGAGGGAGGGAGGGATGTCGGGGTTGATCGGTGCTGGTTGATCTGTTCTCTGGATGGCGAGGGAGGGGAAGATTCAGGTGTTGTTAACAGCAGCGCCTCGAAACCATTCGCCGAGCCCCCCGTGGAGAGGGGTTTCTTTTTAATGCATTCCAGAACGAGCAGTGCACGCACACACACACACACACACACACACACACACACACTCTGCACCATTCTGTCTCAGCCTCTTTCAGTCTCTCTGCACCTTTTTCTGCTTACCTTCTTTTGTTTTTTTTTGTATTTTTTCCCTTTTTTTAACCTAAAACATGTATATATATTTTTTTTTGCTTAGCAATAAAAGTGTAGCATGCAGTTATGTCTCAAGGCATGATATCAAGGGAGATATTTAAATGATTACAGGTGTGTTCTGGTTAGACACACAATGGGAAACCATTGGCATTATCGTACACTCTGCGCAAGACGTGCCACAGTGCTCTTTGCTATCTTACACCCCGTCAAAACACAATATTTTCATGCCTTGTGCCTGTGCTGTTAAAAAAAAAAAAAAAAAACGTCAGAGTTTAGGATTAAACCTACACTGATGGGTGTGGTGATCTGGAAATGAGGTGTGCTTGTGTTTTATGCGCTCAGAGGGAAACAAGCATTTTCCACATATGATCTCTTACAGGGCTGCTGTGATAGTAATCAGTTATCTACATTTCTAAGCTGCTGATTATTAATGCTCTGGTGTTACAGTTAGATAATACAGTGTGCAGATTTTGCCGTAATGGATGAAATTGATGCCCTCTGAGCTTCTTGTCTAGTGCGCATAAAAATCGTGAGCACAAATTAAAGAAATCGTGAGCACGAATTAAAGAAATTGTGAGAATGAATTAAAGAAATCGTGAGCACGAACTGCTACATTGTTTACTTGATTATTTTTTTTTTTATTTTTGATTACAACAATCTGTCACTCCTAGTAGTGATACGAGGAACACTAATTAAATACAGTAACTGCTCAGCCTTATGTGTTTTCTGTCATTGCAGAGCTTCTAAACAGCATTTTTCAGCAGAATAATGCTCATCCACATACAGCAAAAGTTTTCCAGGAATGTCTTTTCCAGAAGTATTGCAAATTGAGCATTTATGGGAACAGCTATAGTATAGTACGTTGTTCTAGCATCTAGAGAAGCTTTAACTTTATCTAGTTTTTAGAGCTAATAGGCTAATGTTGCTAATAAAGTGATTTTAAGGAGGAATCGAAAGGTCTGCATAATATATAATATGGTAATGCCGTCTTGTTTAGATTGGGTGTGAAATGTTCCAACTGTTTCAAAGTTTACTCTCATAATGGTGGTGAAAGTGACATCATACATAAAGGTACATCATCAGACGCTCTAACGTAACATCATTTTATGGTAGCTTTAAATGAAGCTATTTTTCCATTTTGGTGTACTTCAGTTTATTGTATTTCGGTATATTCAGCATGATTTAGGGCACCTGACGCTTGAAGCCTGGTGTTTTTGAGGCTGTTTATTCGGATTTAGGGAGATGTATTGGATGTAGTGGTTGTCTGTGGTGATTGACAGGACAGTACAGATATAATAAATATATATATTTGCTTGTTAAAGCCGATAATTTACCTTTAATATCTACCTATGGCATCCATTACAATTCCTGCAGTGAGTGGAGTTCAGCACCGCGGACAGCTCCAGCTCCAGCTCCAGCTCCAGCCCTGCCTGCACTCTTTACTGCTCTCAGATCTGCGCATCATCCATTTATTCAGCCCCCGAATCAGAGGGGCTTCTTCAGGTCATATATCTATCACTGCGCTCCTCCTCTCCTCCTCTACACTCCTCCTCACTGCGCTCCTCCCTCCGTCCCGCCCCTTCCTGTCTGACCCGGGCCGCGGGGAGGAGATGCAGTGTGCTGCAGTGCTGTCTGCGCTTTTCCCTCCCGATTCCATGCTATCTTTTTCTCTCTCTCTCTCTCTCTTTTTTGTTATTTCCTGCTTTCTCTTTTATCTCTCTTTGTTTGCTTCTGTTCTGTTCTGTTCTGTTCCCCACCACTGTATTCTTACTCTCTCTACATCTCTCTCTCTCTTTCTCTCTCTCTGTCTTTGCATCTCCGTTTGTTCTTTGTCCCTTTCTCACTGTGTCTATCTTTTCTCACTCCAATTCTTTCTTCTCTCTCTTCATTCTCTACTTTTTCTTCTCTAACCCATTTTGTTCTATCTCTTTCTTGTCTTTATTGTATCCTCCATCCTTCTTTTTTTTCTTAATTTCTTGTCTTTTGTTTTTATTATTCTTTTCTCTTCCTTTTTCTCTCTCCATTTTACTGCTCTCTTTCTTTTCTCCATGTTTTTTTCTTTCTCTTTCTTTTCTCGTTATTTCTCTCTTCTTCTACTTTTGTACTCTCTTTCCCTTTCTCATTTTCTCTCTCCTGCAATTTCCCTTTCTTTTTAGTATCTCTCATCGCTCTCCCTCCTCTCTCTTTCTTGCTTTGCTTTCTTCGTTTTCTCTCCTTTCTTTTGTCTCCATCCTTTTTTTTCTTTTTTCTTTCTCCCACTGTCTTTTCTTTCCATATTTCTTCTTCATTTTGTCCCCCCTTTCTCGCTGTCTATCTTTTCTCTCTCTAATTCTTTTTTTGTCTCTCTCTTCTTTTTTCTCAGTTTCTTTCTTACAATTTCTTCTCTTTTATGTTTTTTGTTTTTCTTGTCTCCTCCATTTCTCTTTTCTTTCTTTCTCAATTTCACTGCTCTCTTCTCAGTGATTTATCTTTCACTTTCTCTTCTCTTTTCTGGTTTACTTTTCTTTCTCTATTGCTTCTCTTCCTTTTCTCGTTCTCTCTCTTTCTCCCTTTTTAACTCTCTCTTCTTTTCTAATTTTCTCTTTCTTACAGTTTCCCTTTCCCTTCATTCTCTCTTGCTCTTTTCCCCTGTTCTCTCTCTCACTCTACATTTTTGTCTCTCTCTTCTGTTCTAATTTTCTCTCTCTTTTTCGAATTCCCATTCTTTTCAGTCTCTCTCTCTCTCTCTCTCTCTCTCTCTCTCTCTCTCTCTCTCTCTCTCTCTCTCTCTCTCTCTCTCTCGCTTGGTTGCTCTGGTTGTTAATGTTTGGGAATAACCTTGATGATGTGTTTGTCGCGGGGTGATGAATGTATGTGTGTGTGTTCATGTGTGTGTGTGTGTGTGCGTGTGTGTGTGTGTGTGTGTGTGTGCGCATGACTGACTGATGAGGCTCAGCTGGGATGGAGAACCGTTTCCAGCTGTTGCTTTTTTCACCCATTATCAGCACAGCTGGATCTCTCTCTCTCTCTTTGTATCTCTCTCTCTCTCTCTCCCTCTCTCTCTCTCTCTCTCTCTCTCCCTCTCTCTCTCTCTCTCTCTCTCTCTCGATCATCACACTGCGCTCGCTGGCCTCGGGCTGCTTCTCAAAATGAGGCTTAAACACAGTTTTGCTGACTTGCTCTTTTTGTTGCAGTTCCTCTATGGCTGAATTACTTACCTCTAACACAGCTGAGCTTCTGAATGTGTGTGTGGGCGGGGAGTGGGAGGGGCCTGTGATTATTGATTATTAGCAGGCATTACTGCGCTGTACATATCTGAGGATGCTGATATACTGTTTACCCATTAATACAGTGTGGGAATTGGTGCTGAATTCACCTGCATCAGCATTACAGTGAAAAAAAAGCATTTATTTATAGAGGATTACTTTCTACAATAAAATGAATATAATATATACACTCTAAGTCCAGATATTTGTGGACACCACTTTTAATAAATGCGGCATTTGTCAGCTTTTGGCTCCACCCATTGCTGACATAGATGTGCAACCGCACACAGAGATACAGCTGGTCTAGTCTGTGTAGTCTTTGTAGTTTTAGGTTTGTTGTAACTGATTCTGATACTGAGGTTCTAGGTGAGTTGACCCATTTTGCAAATACACCTTTATTAAAGCCACCTTTAATAACGCAAATGTAAGCATTACTTTAGCAAACAAAGAAAACCAACAAACAATAAACCAACAACTTAATGCTAATACTGCTCCAGCCTTGGTGCTGGAGAAGCTTCACTGAAACTCCTGAATAAATTCGCCTTGTAATGAGAAAAATGCAGTAGTTAGACACCAATAAATGGTAATAAAGTCTAAATACCAGTAAATACATTATTAATTGGCTTTTAATCATAACTGGTTTGTGCCTACTCTCTCGCAACAGCAGCTCAGGGGTTAAAGTGGACCTTAAGCAGTAGATTAAGTTAGTCCGAGTGGTAAATGGAGTTAATGGTTAATGTTTTGGAAAAAAAAGTACATGAAAAGCACTTCTACTGTTGAAATATTTCACTGGGAATCCATGGAAAACATACGCTTTGTTCCCGTCCTTTCAGCTGTGCTGTGAAGTCTGGTTCACAGACTCTAGTTGCCAATTTGGCAACATGTTGGACAATATTTCTGGTCTTAATTTCTATGAAACGTAAGGTAATAAAACCACAGTATCTACAGGGTTGGACAATGAAACTGAACAACTGAAACACCTGGTTTTAGAGCACAGTAATTTATTGTGGTGACGGACAGTTCTGGTAAAAACAGGAGAGTTGAGATGCACTTGGTTTTATGTTTTTTTGGATACAAAAAAACCCTTTCAGACAGCTTCCTCTTACAGCGTCCACAGTTAATCCTGTTGGATGTGGTTGGTCCTCCTTGGTGGTATGCTGACATTACCCTGGATACCGTGGCTCTTGATGCATCACAAAGACTTGCTGTCTTGGTCACAGATGCTCCAGCAAGACGTGCACCAACAATTTGTCCTCTTTTGAATTTGTCCTCGTATGTTACCCATAATGTTATAGTGTTCATTGCAATATTTAGAGCTGAACTGTGCTCTTACCCTGCTAATTGAACCTTCACACTCTTACAGCTCTTACTGGTGCAATAATGTGCAATTAATGAAGACTGGCCACCAGGCTGCTCCAATTTAGCCATGATGAAACCTCCCACACTAAAATGATGACAGGTGTTTGTTTTACTGTTGTTCGTGTTAACACTCTGAAAGAGCTTAGATGATTCCTGAGTAAGATCCAGTCCTCCTCTATTTTTAGTGTTTTTAGTGTTATTTGGTTCGTCTGTTTCCTATTCTTCCGTTCCAGCAGAGACAGAGCAGACGTCATTATGAAAAGAGCTGTGAGACAGCAGTTGGACAGGGAGTAGAATCCTGACGATGGTCTCAATTAGTCATTGTGGTTTTTTTATGTGTGTGTGTGTGTGTGTTTTTATTCTCTCTCTCCTGGATGAGCTGGCGGCGTTTTTTTTTTTTTTTTTTTTTTTTTTTTTACGAGGCATTGTGGAACTGTGAGGCCCGTCCAAATGAAAAGTGCAGAAACGGCATAAGACATCTATCAGGACTCCAGGCCGTGACGGAAATAAAAGACTATTGATTTCTCATTTGGATGCTGGTTGCTTTGGTGTTTTACACTCAGACGAGCCCGTCCCGCTATTCCGGGCTCTCGCTGTGTCCTGAGATTAACTAATAGCTGCATTATGATAACTTCCAGTGGGTTTCTCTCCCTGCTTAGACAAGGTGCTTGGTTCTGTAGGCTGAGGGATTAAAATAAAAGATGCTAAGCTGCTTGTTTGCTGATATATGATGGTTTTTTTCCCCCTGTTAAATACACCAGGAGATATGAGACATAAGTAAAACATGCTCTGGCTTTTTATTTGTTTGGATTATCCTTTGGGTGGGCATTGTGATGATGGGCTTGTCTGAGCATAAACATACCAAAGCTACCGGCATACAAACACTAGATACTCTAACCTGGCCAGCCATTGAAAAGTTACTTTATTTTAGTAATTCTAATAAGACCAATTGGTACTTTTAGCAGTACTGTGGGCAGTGTGCCAAGTCCTGCTGGAAAATGAAATCCGCGTCTCCATTAAAGTTGCCAGTAGCAGAGGGAGGCATGAAGTGCTGAAAGACTTTGTGGGAAAACAAAACTGCACTGACTTTAGACTTGATAATAAAACACAGTGGATCAACACCAGCAGATGACATGTCTCTCCTCCAAACCATCACTGATTGGTGGAAACTTCACACTAGACCTCGAGCAGTTTGGACTGTGTGTCTCTCCACTCTTCCTCCAGACTCTGCTCTGCTACAAATGAAATGCAAAATTTACTGATGGTCACACAAGTTTACTATCAATTTACAATATTTTTTTCTCACAGTATTAAAATTATGCACAATTCCCTTTTTCCCAATTTCCACTTCACAAATACACACAATACAGGGCTATAGCAACTGCTCTTGAAGCTTTATTGCACCTCATATCCAGAGTTTATGGAGTTTTATATCTTGTGCTGAATAAATGATTCCACACCAGGACCATTTCTGGGCTCTTCTGGGGGACGAGAGATTTCTCTGATATGTGGAGTGATTGCGAAATTCCATTCGTCTCTTTCTAAGTGAGTAATTGCTGTTTGCTGCTGTTTTTCTATGTTAGTCGGATAAAAACATTCATAGAGTGAAGAGCAGCAACAGTTGCAGCCTGTAGTTAGCAGTTCGCATGCTGTCATGCAAAATGTGCTGTTTGTCGACTATTTTACTTTGAGCATTACTGACTGAAGCATTCATTAAACCATTAGAAATCAATATTTATTTGCCTTTTTGAGAGGTTTTACCAAAGCTGTGCATATCTGGAGACTTCACTGATGATCCCTTTCACTCGTTTTACACCGTCAGCGGTGTACATCCGTACAGTTCATAGTAAAAAGGATCATTTACATGGAATTGGAGCTTTCTGTGTGGTGCTGTGTTTTTGAAGAAGCTGTAATCTGATCAGGTTTGTCTAGACGTGATAGTAAACACAGCGTATAGACAAACGTATAGTATCCTGCTTTTGATGGAGTAACTGTCTCTACTCTCCCTAGGAATAGCTTTCTAGTAGGTTTTGGAACATTGCTGTAAAGATTTGATTGCATTCAGCTTTCTAAGCAAACACCTGGGATAACATACCAACAAACATCCAGCTACTCTATGGTAACTCCACAGCAACAACCTGAAACACCATAGCACCCAGATATCAACCGTTTAACAACATCATAACGACAACCTGGGATGCCATTGCAACCAGTTATTTACACCATTAGCAACCACTTAACAATACCATAGCAACCATCTAGTAACATTATAGACGGCAGCTGAAATAGCGATGTCTCAAAGCCAGTTGTCAACACCACAGCAACCACCTTACCTGGGATAGCATACCAATCAACATCCAAGCATGTAGCAACTGTGTAACAACAACCTGGAACACCATAGCACCCAGAAAGCAACACGATAGCAATTGCCTAGCAGCCATTTAACAACACCATAGCAACTATCTAGTAACACCATAGATACCATTGTCCATTGACCACCACCCAAAATAGCGTTGTCTAATAGCCAATTATCAATACCACAGCAACCACCTTACCTGGGATAGCATACCAACCAACATCCAACCACTCCATAGTAACTCCATAGCAACAAGCTGGAACACCATTGCACTCAAATAAAAACTATGCCTATCAACCACTTAACAGCATCATAACAACCACCTGGAATGCCACTGCAACCAGTTATTGACACCATTATTAACTACTTAACAACACCATAGCAACATTTAGTAACACAATAGACACCGGCCAAAATAACAGTGCCTTCTAGCCAATTATCAACATCACAGCAACCATCTTAGTCACCATATTGACCACATAGCAATAGCCTAGCCACTGCTAGCAAGTGGGAACCACACTATCTTCCCCACCATTCTGTTTCCTTGAGGAAATGCACTTTCTCTGGTAATTAAACATGTTTTCCTAAGCTCTGGCTGCTGCATTAATGAAGGCACTTCTTGGAGAAGTGAGGGATGAGTCGGGAGGAGTGGAAGAGTGGGGGAGTGGGGGTGCGAGCCAAGATCCCCCAAAGTATCTGCTCTTTCTAGTCGTCAGATTCAGCAGACTTGAGGAAAGTTTCAGCGTGACCTATTGGGAGTTCAGTAGCACAGGATGAAGCCCGGCGCTCTCCGCAGTCCCCCGGCCGGCTGGAACCGGCGTGGCACAGAGCGAGCCGCCGCAGCTTCAGCGCTAACGCTAAATGCTAAACGCTAAATGTGGAGCTGAGCACTGGGGACCGCTCACCTGCAGAAGTACAGTGAAACGGAGCACCTGCTTCAAAAGGCCAGCTGGATTAACCCTGTAAACTTGTTTTATTCAGTTATGAAGGTATAAGCTAATTTTTTGTATGTATTTTCTATGTATTTTCACCTTCAAAATGTATATTTGAATTTCCTGCCTGTACAGGCTATGATACACTGCAAAGTTCAGGGAGTCAATTGGAGTCCTGGCAACAGTTAGTTGGTTTGGTATGATAGTCCTTGGTTTGGTTGGGTAGTTGGTGTTGTTTGGTAGTTCTTGGTTTGGTTGGACAGTTGGTGTTGTTTGGTAGTTCTTGGTTTGGTTGGGTAGTTGGTGTTGTTTGGTAGTTCTTGGTTTGGTTGGATAGTTGGTGTTGTTTGGTAGTTCTTGGTTTGGTTGGGTAGTTGGTGTTGTTTGGTAGTTCTTGGTTTGGTTGGACAGTTGGTGTTGTTTGGTAGTTCTTGGTTTGGTTGGGTAGTTGGTGTTGTTTGGTAGTTCTTGGTTTGGTTGGATAATTGGTGTTGTTTGGTAGTTCTTGGTTTGGTTGGGTAGTTGGTGTTGTTTGGTAGCTCTTGGTTTGGTTGGGTAGTTGGTGTTGTTTGGTAGTTCCTGGCTTGGCAGTTGTTTTGGTATGATAGTTTTTGGTTGGGTAGTTGGTGTTGTTTGGTAGTTCTTGGCTTGGCATTCAGTTTGGTATGATAGTTCTTTGTTTGGTTGGGTAGTTGCTTTTTTTGGTAGTTCTTGACTTGGTAGTTGGAATATGTTGGCAGTTGGTGATATGATATGATAGTTCTTGGTTTGGTTGGGTCCTGGAGATGTTTTGTAAAGAAGAAAGGTCCAAAATACAAAATATCTTTAAGCAGAAGCTTCAACCAGACTCTTATTGGAAGCTACAGTACAGGATGCGTTTGGAGGCTGTTATTATTTTTGAAAAAGGAGGATCTACTCAATACTGATGTATTTTTTTCTGTTGGGGTGCTCAAATGTATGCACCTGTCTTTAATTTAGTTATAAAATTATTGCACACTTTCTGTAAATCCTATAAACTTCATTTCACTTCTCAAATCTCACTTCTCAAATGATCAGAGGTGCCCAAACCTTTTTTTTTTATACCACTGTAGCTTGCAGTGCTGCAGTTTGTGCATTTGGCCACAAGAGGGCTATGGTACTCGCTTTGCAGAGACAGAAAGAGAGAAAGAGAGAGAAAAAGAGATAGAGAGAGAGCGGGGAGAGAGAGAGAGAGAGAGAGTGCTATGCAGTCTGAATGCTGATGTGTCACGCTGCAGCAGTGGCCCACTTATCCATGTAACCTCCTCATGCAAGAGCCTGACTCCCCCTCCACTTTCATCACTCACTCCTCCTCCTCTCTCTTTCTCTCTCTCTCTCTTTGTTTTTCTTTTCTCGCATCTCTCTCTCTCTCTCTCTCTCGCTCTCTCTCTCCTTCTTTCTCTCTCTCTCTCTCTTTCTGGATCAGCCTGCAGAACTCAAATGAGGACAGCTTACTGCTGACGCTTACACTTCTGTTCAAACAGCCCCGCGCTAGTGTGCTCTAAGGCACAGCAAAGGGGGGCTAGGAGTGTGTATATGTGTGTATGTGTGTGTGTGTGTGTGGTACACATGTTGATGTTGTCTCTGCATTTGGCGCAGGGCACGGATGCCCACTTTGGGCATCACTAAAGGGGGCTGGGATTCATCAGTCATGTGCTAGCGAGTGTGTGTGTGTGTGTGCATATTTGTGTGTGTGTGTGTGTGTGTGTGTGTGTGTGTGTGTGTGTGCATGTCCTAATGGCAGTCCTGGCACATTAGCTCAGGAAAGTGCTGGAGCTTGTGACAGCCGTGCCCACGGCAGGCTGCATATGTCCACTCCAGCAGATACAGCAGAACCGAGCATCAGCCCTCCACCACCACCACCACCACCACCACCAGCGCACGAGTGCTGCGGATCACCGATCACAATTATAGTACTGCTATCTATTGCAATCGTGGTTGCTTTTTTAGGTGACAGATCAAATGGTGATTTTTTCCAATCACCATTTCCAATCGACGCTCACTTTTTCTAGAACCACGGAAGACTAGAAAGTGCTTTTTTTCAAAGTCGTCACCATTCACCCACCAACCAATGCTGCAGACTAGCTTTAACATGCTTGAAGAGGAGAAACCCTCAGAACAGTCAGTTTGGTTACAGTATACTGTATCAGCTGACAGATGTCTGCACTCGTTCTCTTGGCTTTAAACATTAAACGTTAAAGTTCCTTCCAATTTGCACCAGACCAAACCAGCCTGATTTAAACATGGAAGTATTGAACAGAAAACTGTTTAATGTGTTTAATGCCCCATTCTCTTCATATAGTTTATTAGTTTTTGGTTTAGTAATTGTTGGTATGGTTGTTTTTGGTTTTTGTTGGTTTGGTTTAGAAGCTTTGGTTTAGTAGTTCTAGGTTTGGTTTGATAGTTGGTTTGGAAGTTATTGGTTTGGTTTTACAGTTATTTTTTTATTGGTTTGGTAGTTATCTATTTAGTTTGGTAGTTCTTGGTTTAGTTTAGCTTTATTTGAAAGTTATTTAGTTTGGTGGTTCTTGGTTTGGTTTAGCTTCGTTTGTTACTTCTCGGTTTGGCTTACATTGGTTTGGTAGTTCTTTGTTTAGTTCACCTTGGTTTTGGTAGTTCTTGGTTTGTTTTTTATTTTATTTAAAAGTTCTTTGTTTAGTTGGGTGGTTCTTGGTTTGGTTTTTCTTGGTTTGCTAGTTCTTAGTTTGGTTCATCTTGGTTTTGGTAGTTATCGTTTAGTTTACTTTGGTTGTATAGTTCTTGATTCGGTTTAACTTGGTTTAGTACTTATTTGTTTAATTTTGGTGGGTCTTGGTTTGGTGTTTCTTTTTTGTTTGGTAGTTCTCTTTTTTAGTTATTGGTTTGGTTGTTCTTAGTTTAATTTGGTAGTTCATGGCTTGGTTGTCCTTAGTTTGTTTGCTTATTCAGTTTGGTTGTTCTTGGTTTGGTAGCTATTAGGATTAAGAATTGGGAGGTCTGGTAGTTCTCTTGAAAACCTGGTCATAAAGAGTTTTAGTATCAATGGAGATTGAACCTTCATGCCATGCTTCTGATGACAGGGCAAGTTCTCGATTCTAAATCTCATCCACAGAAACTTTCTTGGAGCTGTGGTTGGTCAGGATCACTCAGGGCACCTGAGAGTACCCAACACTGATTGGTTAGAGAGACTATTTACATATATAAGACTTTTTTTTTGTAAAATCAGTATTGTATAACGCCAGCAGTGCAAAAAGCGGCTAACACAGATATTTCCTTAGGTAACTTCAGTGTGTATGTGAATGTGTGTGTGTGTGTTTGAGAGAGAGAGAGAGAGAGAGAGAGAGAGAGAGAGATAGAGAGATAGAGAGAGAGAAAAAAGACAAGACACTTGCTGTCAGACACATCTGGACTCCTCGCTGGATGCACATCTCATAAGAAATCAAATGCATCATAATAATAGGCCCCCAAAACCTGCTGCCTGCCTCCCTTCCTGCCTGCCTGCCTTCTCCCCTCCGTCTGCCAGAGCAGGAGCTCTGCGGAGTGATGAGAACACAGGTTCCGCAGAGAGCACACACACACACACACACACACATACAGTTTGTCGTTTGTCACAAATCCGAATGCTGCAAGCCTCCACACAGTGCCCACCACCAGCAGCACCAGCACCACGCAACCCAAATTCATTTGCAGTAAGAGCAACCCAAAGCCTAAAGCCCGCAGCTGCATGCGCGTGTGATGCTTATCGGGGGGGGCATGCGCGGGGGGCCGGTGTCGACGCTCATGCGCTCATGCTGCGGCTGTGACTGCGGCGGTGTTAATGAGCGCGCTCTCTGCAGCGTGCTGCTGCACCTACAGCACTGCCTTCCCGTCCGATACGTGTGTGTTAGATAAGGAGAACACATAGGCAGGAGTCACAATGACACATGATGGCAGGGGCTGCGCGAGTTTTCCGCACACCGCAAGTTTGTTATAAAACAGGATGACGTCAGACTCGCACTGATTCACACTGGCTGGGAAGCGAAACTCAACCTGAGAAATAGACATAGACACACACTCACACATACACTCGCACACACACACACACACACACACACACACACATACTCACACACACATTCCAGACTGCAGCGAGCGCGAGTGCAGAATATATCTTTCCATAACACTTCTTTAAGACCTAATCTTTTATTTTCAACAGACTCATTGTGAGATCCTGTAATCCTGTAATGCTATATTGCATTTTATATTGCATATATTGCATTATCAGTGGTGTTGTCTTTACGATTCTTTTTTGACTTTTTGCCTTATTTGTGGGTTTATGTATCAAAATCAAAAGACAATGCATCCTAAACGTGCTATATAATGTATTTATAAAGTATTTTAAGGTGTTGTTCACAATATAAATAGTTGTATTTGACTTAAGCTAAAGAGAAAATGCTCACATATATATATATATATATATATATATATATATATATATATATATATATATATATATATATATATATATATATATACATATGAGCATTTTCTCTTTAGCCTTAAATCGAATATATATATATATATATATATATATATATATATATATATATATATTCGATTTTAAAATCCTGATTACCTCGCTGTTGTTGTGCCGCAAAATGAAACAGGCTTTTTTTTTTTTCCTTTTACAGAGGATTTGTGAATATTTTAACCTTCCTATTAGGTTTTATTTTATTTTTTTATTTTTTTTATTTTATTTTTTATTTTTATATATATATATTCATTTTTTTTAACTAACTCCATTGTTAATTATTCTATCAATATTAAGAGCAATGCTGTTCCTTACCTCTAACAGGTGATGGTTCAAATTGGATAATTCACTCATTTTTCATTAAAAGAATACATGTTCAAACGTTTATTAATGTTTAAGTATTGGTCCCACTTTATAATAAGTACTTTGTAGTTGCAGTGTAACTGCTGATGAAGTACACATTGTTACAGATTAATAAAAAAACATTATTTAGATATTATCATGGGAAGACTGTTAGGTCTAAACCAGTAGGTTTTGGGGCTAAAGCAATTAAAATAAAACTGTTTCTATCTTCCCATGATAACGTCAGAAACATGTTTTTTTTTTTATTCAAAACACTCAATTAGCTGTAGTTACAAACCAGACAAGAGCTGTTGGAGACATTTATATATGTGTAATTACACTTACTCTATTACATGTGTAGGTACACTCACCCTGGTACACATGTGTCCTTAGACAAGTCAAAATTAACCTTAATACACATGTGTAATTACATAACCTGTACCTCTGTAAAAATGTGTACTTCATCAGTAGTTACATTGTAGTTACATGGATTGTTACCGTGTAACTACATAGTACTTAGGGACACATTATAAATTGGGACTGATAGTTTTGCATACTGTAACATTGAAACATAACATTGCAATTTAGTTTTAGTTTTAGTCACTAATTAAGGCAAGCAGAAGAAGTTTCATACTGAAAAAAAACACTTTTAACCATTTTTCCTATATCTTTAAACTTGAGAACTGGTCAAATTGATTCTGAACATAACAGGGGGGTTAATACGCTCAGGGGGGAATTAACTGCTCTGTCCTGCTCTGTGTGGCATTTGGCACTTGTCATATGTGGCTATAGGGGCTAAAACATTGGATTTTAGGCACTGCAGCCTCTTTAGCCTTTTAAAAAAAATGCTAAAGTGCAGTTTTTCCTACTAAAATTAGCATCCCGCTAAGCGTCACAGCACATATAAAATGATGTGTGTAAAAATAACATGCATATTAGTATTAGAACATAGTAAAAGGAAGCAGTGCTGGAAGATTCATGAGCGCTTGGTCATTCCGGAGCGCACGCGGAATTATGCTAATAGGCTCCGGATTCATTTCCACGCAGCCAGGGTTCGACTCGGGCTGGAGTCCTGGGGGACGTTCTTGGCATTTATATAAAAAGAAATAATATTATTATGCGTGTGTGTCTGTGTGTGTCTGTGTGTGTGTCTAAGTGTGTGTGTGTGTGTGTGAGTGTGTTTTTTAAAAGGATAAAAACAGATTGGTAATGATAGTGTGTGAGAGTAGCAGAGTGTGTTCTGTGTGTGTTTTTTGGCGCTGGCGTCTCTCGTTTGTATGGTGCTCCTCTGATGCGTCTCCACCGGCGTCCCTCTCTGCCCAGAACAGCCCGCTTTCCTCTCTTTCAGGAATCTGATGCCGGTTTGGACGTGTTTATTTATTTAGGCCTGTTTTTGGGTTTATGAGCAGATATGGAAAATTCCTGCAGAGTGCATTTCCCCATATTGAACAGTGCAGAGCAGCTAATAGCAGACATCCCAAGTTGCAAAAGTTCATTTCAGGGAGGTGGTTGCAGTGGTTTTGCTAAATAGTTGCTTAGTCGTTACATATGGTTGCTATAGTATCCCAGCTGGTTGCTGCGATGTTGCTGTGGTATCCCAGATGGCTGCTGTGGTGTTGCTAGATGGCTGCTACGGTCTTGCTAAGCGGTTTTACTATGGAATCCCAGGTGATCACTGTGGTGTATTTAAGTGGTTGCTGTGGTGGTCCCCTTAGAATTGTTTAGTGGTTTATATAGTATTACTGCTGGTTGCCATGGTGTTGCTAGGTGGCTGCTATGGTGTTGCTAAGCGGTTTTACTGTGGAATCCCAGGTGATCACTGTGGTGTATTTAAGTGGTTGCTGTGGTGGTGCCCTTAGAATTGTTTAGTGGTTAATATAGTATTATAGCTGGTTGCCATGGTGTTGCTAGGTGGCTGCTATGGTGTTGCTAAGCGGTTTTACTGTGGAATCCCAGGTGATTGCTGTGGTGTAATTAACGTGGTTGCTGTGGTGGCCCACTTAGTATTGTTTAGTGGTTTATATAGTATTACAGCTGGTTGCCATGGTGTTGCTAGGTAGTTTTGATGTTACTAGATGGTTGCTTTGATGTTTCTAGGTGGCTGCTACGGTGTTGCTAAGCGGTTTTACTGTGGAATTCCAGGTAATTGCTGTGGTCTTGTTATCTTGTTTCTTGATAATTGTCGCTTTAGTATTATTTAGTGGTTCCTATAGTATTACAGCTGGTTGCTATGGTGTTGCTATATGATTGCTGTGTTACTAGATGGTTGCTGTTGGGTTGCTAGGTGGATACTATACTGATGCTTGGTAATTACTTTAGTTTTGTTTAGAGGTTCCTCTAGCATTACAGCTAGTTGCCATGGTGTTGCTAGGTAGTTTTGGTATTACTAGATGGTTGCTTTGGTGTTGCTAGGTGGCTGCTATATTGTTGCATGATTGTCGCTTTAGTATTGTTTACTGGTTCCTGTTGTATTATAGCTATGTTGCAGTGGTATCACGGATGGTTGCTGTGTTGATGCTTTTGCTTAACAACACCGTTGTTGAACATTTTTATGTTGGACACTAGAATTTGAAAACTGTTGATGCATTTAAAGCTATATACCAAGCAGAACCATCCAAATCAATAAAATAAATAATAAAAATAAGAATAAAGCAGATAATTATAGAAGTGAAAAGAGCTTGTTTCCTCAGTCTGGGAGATCCTATTATTTCCCCTCCTCTCGTATCAGGGCATCTGGTTAAGCAGCTCTGGGGCCAGCGAGGTTAACGACAGCAGCACCTTGACCAGGGAGGCCAGCCACAAGGTCACGTCTTAATCAGACCCGCTGCCAGAGTCATAAATTTCTGCGTTTGGGCTGAAAAACTTGACTGTCAGCTGCAGATGGTGTGTATGCTCTGAAAGCTCAGAGTGTGTGTGTGATCTGAGAAGTGGATATTAACCATATACAGCTCTGAAAAAAACATTAAGAGACCACGTCAGTTTCTGAATCTTCAGTTTCAGTTTCTCTGCTATTTATATTTAGCTATTTATAGGTTTATGTTTGAGTAAAATGAGCATTGTTTTTGTATTCTATAAACTACAGACAATATTTCTCCCAAATTCCAAATATAGTCAAAGTCAAAGTGTCAAAGTCAAAGTGGTTTTTATTGTCATTTCAGCTATATACAGAGTACACAGTGAAACCAAACAACGTTCCTCCAGGGACCATGGTGCACATAAACACAGTGTAGACAGAACAATAGTGCAACAGTACAAAAGTGCAGACAGACAATACAACACAATACAGACAAAGAATAATAAATAACAAGACAAGTGTGCAAATTATGCAGTGTGCAAAAAGTGTGCAAAAAAGACCAGTGAGGTAGTAATTACCTCTATTATAAACATGGTCATTAAAGCATTTATTTGCAGAAATAAATGAGAAATAAAAAAAGATGCAGAGCTTTCAGACCTCAAATAATGCAAAGAAAAAACAAGTTCATATTCATAAAGTTCTAAAAGTTCAGAACTCAATATTTGGTGGAATAACCCTGCTTTTTAATCCTCCTCTTCTGTTCCGGGTCAATTTGACCCGTTTTAAAGTTTAAAGATTTATGAAAAATAGTTAAAAGTATTTTTTTCTTCTGCTTGCCTTAATTAGTTTAATCAACATATAATATGAAAATGGTTCATCTCACATATTTGCAACAACCTGCAACAACTAAAACTAAAACAAAATTACAGTGTTACTTACTAAACTATTGTTTTTTATATGTCGGTCTTTTAAAAGTAACAAAGTAGTGAAACATTAAAAAAAGTTTGAACATGTATTTTTTTTTTATGAAAAACGAGTGAATTATCCTAATTGAATCATTACCTGTTAGAGTTAAGAAACACCATTGCACTAAATATTGATAAAATAATTAGTAATGAAGTTATTTTCACTGCTTGTAAGGATTTTTTTGGGTTTCAGACATATTTTGGATAATAAAACATGCACTGGTTCAGTATGACCCCGAACCACCATTGCTATTCCTGAAAAATGAACATAATATGAAGGTTAATCACAGTTTTCGTGCATCTTGGCATCATGTTCTCCTCCACCAGTCTTACACACTGCTTTTGGATATTTTTATGGCACTTTTTCCAGAGCTGTATGTATTGTTTGAGTATATTGTACATATTTGGGATATTGTTGAAGCTTTGCATAAACCATATTGAATAGTGCAGATAAATGCCTCTCTGATTCCAGTTTTCAGTATTGAAAGAGGTTTTGGTTGTACTGGGAGGAGCGTTTTGAAAAGAGTGATGCGTTTACACTGCTATAATGTTGCTCAAATGTGTCTGAGACCACTTTCTGAAGTGGTGCGTTTACACTTGCATTTTGTATGTGACTTGGCCTTATCTAGATATAATCCTGATACTCATGGGACCTACCTGCGATCTCCTCCCACTAGGGAACAGATATCTCCAGGATGACGGAATAATGAGTGTTCTGTCAGTATGGGCATGGGGTGTCGACCTTAATACGTACGGTACAGATTATTACTTTATTACACCAGTCAGTAGAATTAGATCATGAGGAGAGTTTTATAAGAGAGAGAGAGTGTGTGTGTGGTGTGTGTGTGTGTGTGTGGTGAGTTTGTTCTCTATAGGATGTGGTCATCCTCCCTGTCCTTGTCCTGCTTTTAAGTGGAGCATATGACTGCGACGGAGGCAGAAAATAGCACTCGCAGGCAGTGTGTGTGTGTATGTGTGTGTATTAATGTGTATATATGTGTGTGTGTGTGTATTAGTGTGTATGTGTGTGTGTGTGTGTGTGTACATGAGTGTGACTGTGTGCATTGGCAGTACAGAGTGGTGGATTGAGTGTAGAGTCACGAATTGAGTATAAAGTGGTGGATTGAGTGCGGAGTGGCGGATTGAGTGAAGAGTGGCAGATTGAGTGCGGAGTGGAGAATTGAGTGTGGAGTGGTGGATTGAGTGCGGAGTAGCGGATTGAGTGCGGAGTGGCTGATTGAGTGCGGAGTGGTGGATTGAACATGGAGTGGTGGATTGAGTGCAGAGTGGTGGATTGAGTGTGGAGTAGTGGATTGAGTGTGGAGTGGTGGATTGGGTTTGAAGTGGCTGACTGAGTGCAGAATGGCGTATTAAGTGTAAATTGAATGCAGAGTGGCAAATTGGGTGTGGAGTGGAGGATTGAGTGCGGAGTGGAGAATTGAGTGCGGAGTGCTGGATTGAGTGTGGAGTAGTGGATATTAGTGTGTATGTGTGTGTGTGTGTGTGTGTACATGAGTGTGACTGTGTGCATTGGCAGTACAGAGTGGTGGATTGAGTGTAGAGTCACGAATTGAGTATAAAGTGGTGGATTGAGTGCGGAGTGGCGGATTGAGTGAAGAGTGGCAGATTGAGTGCGGAGTGGAGAATTGAGTGTGGAGTGGTGGATTGAGTGCGGAGTAGCGGATTGAGTGCGGAGTGGCTGATTGAGTGCGGAGTGGTGGATTGAACATGGAGTGGTGGATTGAGTGCAGAGTGGTGGATTGAGTGTGGAGTAGTGGATTGAGTGTGGAGTGGTGGATTGGGTTTGAAGTGGCTGACTGAGTGCAGAATGGCGTATTAAGTGTAAATTGAATGCAGAGTGGCAAATTGGGTGTGGAGTGGAGGATTGAGTGCGGAGTGGAGAATTGAGTGCGGAGTGCTGGATTGAGTGTGGAGTAGTGGATTGAGTGTGGAGTGGTGGATTGGGTTTTAAGTGGCTGACTGAGTGCAGAATGGTGTATTAAGTGTAAATTGAATGCAGAGTGGCAAATTGGGTGTGGAGTGGAGGATTGAGTGCGGAGTAGAGGATTGAGTGTGGAGTAGAGGTTTGAGTGTGGAGTGGAGGATTGAGTGTGGAGTAGAGGTTTGAGTGTGGAGTAGAGGATTGAGTGCGGAATAGAGGATTGAGTGTGGAGTAGAGGGTTGAGTGTAGAGTGGTGGATTGAATGTGGAGTAGAGGATTGAGTATGGAGTAGAGAATTGAGTGCAGAGTGCTGGATTATGGAGTGTGGAGTGACGTGGCGTTACGCTGCAGAGGCGGAGGGATATTTGTAAGTCTTCCATCATCCTCTGGCTCGTGGCCCACTTAGTAAGAAAGTCAGAGTGCATCAAGTCAAAAGCATTCACCCTTAGTTCCCCCCCCCACCTCCCTCCTCCTTCTTTCACTTCGCCTGGGGGTCCGGGCTTCGTTCCAATTAGCCTGTTGCAACTAACGACCATGAAATGAGATTTGGTCACCCAGCCGATCAGTGGTCTCTGTCACTCCATGAGAGGGGCGAAGATCATCCATAAATATTTGAGGGAACATGTACGGGACGAGACGGAACAGGACAGGACGCGAGTGCTTGTGCGAGAGCGAGAGAGAGTGAGAGTGAGAGAGAGAGGAAGATGGTGTAAATGAGAAAGAGAGCGAGAGAGACCTACTTGTTCTTGTGTCAATATAAATGGCTTCCTTATAAAACATGCATGCAGTAGTTGTAGCTGAGCACTCACCGTATTAACGGTGACAGGCGGATTCCTCTCGCGCTGAGTGCTGATTCGTCACTGATGTTGCGAGAGTGAAGTGTGGCCCCAACTGAAGTGACTGACCTCAGGCCAGTGTGTGTATGATTCACTAAAACTTTCTTTCTTTCTTTCTTTTTTTATTTATTTATTTTTATTTTAAAGAACAGTAAACAATACACACTAATCAATCGTATTATTTTATATTATAAATATGCCATATTTAGATGCGCCAAATAGGAAATTTTCATCTGCAATCCCTCTGCAGTCTGAAGAAAAAAAATTAAATAAAGTCTACATCAGATTCATGGTGTGTTTTTTAATGATGGATCCCACTGTCCTTTTTTTTTAAATAAAACAACCAAATCCCAAATAAATGTCAAATTTGCATACATGTCAAACTTTTAATTCACCAGTGTTAATGTGTCTTATATATGATTTGTTGTGTCTTAATGGGATTTGAATTATCATTAATCTAAAGTAGTTATTGTTTTTCCAAAAAATAATTCTTACAAAGATATTAATGAATGAGGGACAGCCGTTTTTAAGAATGTATTTTTTTCTTAAAACTCATTTTTTAAACACAGTTTCACAAAGATTTTGACATTCACCAGTGTTTCAAAATCTACCGTAAACATTTTGTCAGGACTTTTTTTTAGAATAATCTTGAGAAAGCCAGTTTCTCTACCAGAAAAGTCTTTTTTTTAAGGTTTTTAAAGAAAATCAATGCATTGTACGAAGTTTGTAAAAACTTGAGTTAACTTTTAAATGTATTTTTTAATGTGTGCTGCATGAGGCCAACAGGTCTCACTTAGTGTTCTGTGCAACAAAACATTTGAAAAAAATTAATTAAATGACTTACCATTGTAAGTGACGCAGGGTCTGAAAGAGTTAAGTAATGCACCTTTTTTTAGTTTTTTTTTTTTTACTATAACTGTTTGTTACAATTTGTTTTCAAATCGTATTTTAACTTACCTCAATTTTAACATAAGTTTTTGATTCTGTAAAAGTAATAAGTAAACTTATATTCTTATTTTTTAGTTTCTAATTTTGGATTTTAAATGATCATTACTTTTTTATCATTTTTATTTCTATTTTTAATCCCATTTTCTTTTCAATTTACACATCCAATTATCCAACCCACTCATTAGGACTACCCATATTACTAGTGATGCCCCAACACCAGAAGGGTAAAGACTAGCACATGCCTCCTCTGATGCATGTGAGTTCAGAGACTCCGCCTCTTTTCCAACATTGCTAAGTAGCATCAAGATACATCAGCTCACAGATGCAGCCTTGTGCTGATCAACATCCCCCTTTGGAGTAATGTGGGAAGAGAGAGAGAGAGCGCCATCTACTGTACCCTGCCAGAGGGAGCATGGCCAATCGTGCTCTCTCTGGGCTCTTAGGGTGGTCAATGGCAAGCTACATGAACAGGATTCGAACCTGACGATCTCCCAATCATGGTGGCAGCGTTTTAGACTGCTGGACCACTTGGAATCCACCCCCAAATTATCATCATGTTTTTTTTAATGCTTTCATTTCTTTTCATTTATTTCTATGGTGGTTTTAGCTGATTGCTTTAGCTCATTTAGCTAAAGGAAAACAAAGGAAAAATTAGGGTTGATTGATTAAATTATTGATTGATTCAGTCAGTTATATGCCATCCTTCAACTTTAGGTCTTTATCTCGTGCCCAATCATGAGAACTTTCTCGTTCCTCCTTAATCAAAATAAAAGAGCAGATTTAGGTACAGTGGTGCGTGAGTTGGTTGCCGTGACGATAGCGAAGTTTTGCAGCAGTAGAAAGACGTATGTTATTTTTTTGTTTGTTTTCTGTGCATTGCTGTAGTTAGTGTGCAGGAAGCCCCGGAGCGCCTCGTCTTCGTAACCTTGACGTCTTTGTGTTTACCGCTGCAGACGAAGGAGGAAGATGGAGGAACATCTCATTAGCGGCCGAGTCTGGGAAAATTACAAAGAGCTCCAGGGCTAAAAGAAAATAAAATGAAAGCGTTAGTTCAGTGAGCCTTGCAGTGAGAGGCAGCCTCGCGGAAGAGTGGGGGCCCAAGGGCCCGGAGGAGTGCGGCTCTGGTTGAGGGGTTGAGTTGGGGGGGGTTGAGTGTGTGTGTGTGTGGGGGGGGGGTTGCAGATGTTTTGTCCATCAAGTTTTAGAAACAGTAGAAAATGAACCAACAGAAACTTTCATTAGTCAGCAGGAAGCAGCATTAATAAAATGACTAAGCATGCTGGAAAAAAAACAAGAGATAAAGAAAGCAGGAATGGACTGTATAGAGGAGGACACAATACTAGGGATAAATAGGTCAACTCAAGGTGATTTTTATACAGTACAGGCCAAAAGTTTGGACACACCTTCTCTTTTTCAATGCGTTTTCTTTATTTTTATGACTATTTACTTTGTAGATTCTCACTGAAGGCATTAAAACTATGAATGAACACATGTGGAGTTTTATGTACTTAACTAAAAAAAAATGAACTGAACCTCCACAGTCACCGGACCCATGATGGTTTGGGGTGAGCTTAAGACTTCGTTTGACATTTTATTTCTGAGTTAAAACACAAATTACACTAATTTTAAAACGGTAGGAGAAGCAATAAGCAAGAAATGTCAATTCATGCATAATTCGTCTTTAAACAATAATTTAAGCTGTATCCTAAACTGTACTTGTGTTCCTATTCTCCTAGGCTCTATATTAGAGCATATCAAAAAATTGGAATATCATGGAAAACATACATTTTCAAAATTTCAGTTGAAATTTATGACTTACAGCCAATGAAAAAACCCAAAAACCAGTGTCTCAGAAAATTGGTTATATAAAATATAGACCTCAAGCAGCTTGGACTGTGTGTCTCTCCACTCTTCCTCCAGACTCGGGTCCCTTGATTTACAAATAAAATGTAAAATTTACTGATGGTCAGTTATGGTTTTGACAGGCACGTAAATATAATCAAAAATGTGATATGAGATGAAGGGCTATAAATACAGGTGGTCGCAGGTGAAATCAATATTCTGGTGATTTGCTTTCTGGAAGTGCTGTGTGCAGAGTTGCAGAGGTGATATCACCTAATTCCCAACTCTCCAACTCATCCCATCCCAGGCATTAGACCTAACACTAATAGGTTAATTTTGGTGCAACTTATAGTAGCTGAATTAATTTATTGAAAGGAGTGTCCGTGAACATTTGGGTGTGAAGAGTGAGAGTATCATTGTAGAGCTCATACTGCTCATATAAGACTTCTTTTATAGTCGTACTATTGAGGCCTTTTTCTGTAAAATAGAAATAGAAATATCCCATAGATTAATGAGTTACTGTATATCTTGTAGCGTTTTATTAATAGAGGGAAGAATGGCGGTGTGGATTGAACTCTGTGGGAGACGTGTAAGTGCCCTGCTGTGGGACGACTCCTAGTTAGAATAAGAATAAAATCTTCCAGCTTAAGTGTGTGTGTGTGTATTTGTGTGTGTGTGTGTGTGTGTGTTCTTGTCTCCAGTGTTCCTCCAAGCCTCCGAACTCACTCCGCTGAAGCATCCGATAGCGCTATACTTCTCAAAATACTCTCAGCCTGCTGCCCCGCAGGGTACTCTGCTGCAATCAAACACATCACTTTCAGCTCCACCACCAGGCAAACAAACACCACTGATAACGGCAAAGAACCAACAGCAACAACAAACACGGCTGCGGCTTGTGAAACTGATCAGAGTGCAGGCTGATCAAGGCCAAGACAGCTGCAGAAAAATGTCGGTGGTAAAAAAAAAAAAAAAAAAAAAGTTTACTTATACAATTGGAAAGAGTGCCATCTACCCACTCAGAGAGAGCAAGGACAATTGTGCTCTCCCAGGGTTCTGGCTGCTGATGGCAAGCTGCATGACTGGGAACCAAACCTTGATCAGCGCAGGCACAGGCTGATCAAGACCCAGACAGCTGCGGAGAAACGACTGCGATTCAACAAAGAAAATATCAGAAAAAAAAAAGTTTACTTATAGAATTGGAAAGAGTGCCATCTACCAACCCAGAGAGAGCAAGGACAATTGTTCTCTCCCAGAGCTCTGGCTGCTGATGGCAAGCTGCATGACTGGGATTCGAACCTTGATCACCGCAGGCTGTTCAACGCCCAGACAGCTGCGGAGAAAACAAAAAAGTTTACTTATAGAATTAATTCAGGTGATTAATTTCCACAGTTTCAAATAATCAAATAAATTTGATTAAATCAACTGTGATCTAATTTTAAAAACAATGAATTCTATTATTATTTCTAAAACAAATCAGTGTTAATGTTGTTAACTAAATCCTATAATTATAACTAAATTAATAAAAATCTGCATTGATGACCTATTTTTCATGTCAGAAACGAGATGAGAACTAAATAAAAATTAATACTTGAAAGCGAAAAACTATGACGAAATTTCTTACACTTTTCGTCAACTAATAAAAAATAATAAAAATATATTCAAAGACTGACAAATGGGAAATTATATATATATATATATATATATATATGTAATAAAATAGTAAAAATAGTATGTAATAAAAAAGTAAAACAATAAAAATACGTAATTTAAGCTGAGAAAATCTTAACTTGATTTGTCACCAATCGGAAATGACTGGTGGCCTGTCTCTCTGTCACCTGTTCATATTCATAAAGTTTTAAGAGTTCAGAAATCAATATTTGGTGGAATAACCCTGGTTTTTAATCACAGTTTTCATGCAGCTTGGCATCATGTTCTCCTCCACCAGTCTTACACACTGCTTTTGGATAACTTTATGCTGCTTTACTCCTGGTGCAAAAATTCAAGCAGTTCAGTTTGGTGGTTTGATGGCTTGTGATCATCCATCTTCCTCTTGATTATATTCTAGAGGTTTCCAATTAGGTAAAATCAAACAAACTCATCGTTTTTTTTTAGTGCTCTCTTATTTTTTTTTTTCCAGAGCTGTATGTTGCCCAGCCATATTGGATGTAACCACAACAGGCAAAAAAGCTCTATTGGTGCTTCACATCAGTGACACTGTGTGCTGTGGCTGCTTTTTTGTTTTTACTGAGTGCTGCTCATACATCCTCAGTACTCCGCGTCCTCAGACTGCGAGCAGGTAGCGTGGCCTGCTCTGATGCCGAGGGAGAGGTGGGAATGAATGTTATCCGGAATTCTGAATGGAGCTGGAAAGTCACAGTTGGTATGCAAAGCAGCTTAATGGAGTGATAAGCAGTGAATTGGCTTAGTGTCAGAAATAGACTGCAGTAAAACAGTGCTGGATGCGGCGGGGTCCCGCTAGGCTACTGTACGTCAAAGACAAGGGACGAGCTCACTCATTCAATCAGTTTCTCACTCACTCTCTTTCTCGCACACTCGCTCGCGCACTCGCTCACGAGGGCTCGTCCTCCTCGGATCGATCCAGGATGATGCAATATTCACAGGGAGGCGAACGAAGATGAATGAGGCGTGTCACGGGACAGATGTGTGTGTAGGGAGAGAGGGATGGAACGAGGGATTTGTTTGATTCAGGCAGAAAGAGAGAGAAAGAGACAGAGAGCGAGCGAGTGAAAGTGCAAGAGAGCGCGAGAGCTAGAGTCCCTTGAGGTAACTCACATGCACAGCTGTTTGGAACACCGCAGGAGCAACAGCAAGCCAGCAGCATTGTTCACCACACTGAGCCGGCTCTCCGAGACCACTTTACCATCCCCACAACCGTGATACCATCCATAATCCATCAATTCTCAGATAAAAAAGCAGCGGTACATAGTTTATTCTCTTCCCCATAGATTATTGGAAACACATACTACACCGTTTTACACTCTGGCTGCTAATATATTAATATATTGTAGAAAAGGTAAGATCACTGTGAACAGGAGGTTCTTCGGTTTAAAAACCCTAAAGAAACATGGTAACATTATACAGAAGCCTCTGCAAAGAATTAAGGTTTAAAAAGAGGTTCCTCTCAGTTAAAAGGACAAGAACCTCCTCCTCTTAAAGTACTTTTAGGAACTTTCTATAAAAAAAAAATCTTATAAAAAAGGTTCTTAGTTCCTTGAGAATATTTTGAAGTTTAAAAGTTCCTAATATAAGTTTTTTTTTTTAAATATATATCCAACATCACTAGTGATGCCACAACACAAGGAGAGTGAAGACTAGTGAAGTCAGGCTCCGCCTCTTTTTGAACATCACAGCGCTAATGTGACTCAGTTCCGATACATCAGCTCACAGACGCAGCCTTGTGCTGATCCACATCACCCTAATAGTAATGAGGGGAAAGAGCTCTATCTACTGTACTCCACCCAGAGAGAGCAAGGCCAATTGTGCTCTCCCAGGGCTCCGGCAGCTGATGGCAAGCTGCATGACTGGGATTCGAACCAGTGATCACCCGATCATAGTGGCAGCACTTTTTAGACCGCTGGACCAAGAAAGACAAGAAAAGGGAACTTTTGGATGTTCTTGAAACTGTAGAAGAACATCCAAGGGTTTATATGCTTTATTGATCCTTTAAGAAACAGTTAATATTATTAGAAAACCCCATTCTTAATTCTTAGCTCTGTGCAAAAAAAAAATAGAGTTTATGTTATAGAGAAGGTATAGTAAAAGCTTTGACACTGGCACAGGAAATGGTCATGAGGTCTGCTTCCTATAGTAACCTGTATTTCCATAACTAACAGAGTCTGGAGGTGAGTAGCTGCTCTCTAGTATCAACAACACCATATTCACTATTGTGTAGAGCCAACCAAACTGAACTGCTTGAATTTTTGCACCAGGAGTAAAGCAGCATAAAGTTATCAAAAAGCAGTGTGTAAGACTGGTGGAGGAGAGAACATGATGCCAAGATGCATGAAAACGGTGATTTAAAAACAGGGTTATTGCACCAAATATTGATTTCTGAACTCTTAAATCTTTATCAATATAACTAAAACTTGGTTTTCTTTGCATCTTTTTTTGTTAATTCAGCCATTTCTCATTTTCTGCAAATAAATGCTCTAAATGAGAATATTTTTATTTGGAATTTGGGAGAAATGTTGTCTGTAGTTTATAGAATAAAACAACACTGTTCATTTTACTCAAACAAAAACCTATAAATAGCAAAATCAGAGAAACTGATTCAGAAACTCTTCATTTTTCCAGAGCTGTATATGTGTTCTAATTGTTGTGGGGTTAAATACATTGATTCAAGACTGTGATGTAACAGTTTTTAAATTTTTTTTATTTATATGTTCAACATTCCTGGGCCTTTTTTTCAATCCTACATGAGATGATAGGGATACACCATTAGCAGCACAGCTGAGACCCAGTGGTTTAAATCATTTAACCTGAAAACCTTTGTGATTTCCAACAACTAACATTTCTCTGAAGAATCACCTGTGAGAGCCCTGGGTGAGGCGCCGGCCCCGCCCCCTGGATGCACGGTGTGGGGAGTTTGATGGAGCATGTCATTGTTGCGCACCGGCAGGAACAGGATTACACCTCTCTTACAAATCTGTTTCCTCTGGTATTGATTGACCCTGCCGGAGCGGCGCTGGGCTCGGGGGCTGGGCTCCGGCGCTGGCCGGGGGAAGTGCTGAGGTGGCGCTGTGTCACAGGTTCTCCGGGCCGGACCGCAGGACTGCAACCTGCGTAAATAAATCAGCTTATAGCTGCTCACTCTCATGCGCTGCAGTCGATACTCAGGACTGATGAAGCTGATGTTTTAATGGGATCATCACTCTGATCAGCATCTGCCCGAGTGAGTGAGCGGTTCTGTAGATAGCACTCTCGCTCTCTGGCCCTCTCTCTCTCTCTCTCTCTCTCTCTCTCTCTCTCTCTCTCTCTCTTTCTTTTTATTTCTCTCATAGCGTTTTTCCACCAAAAGAACTCTGACTGGTTCTTGATCCTGTTTCGTTCAGGCTTATAAAAACCTTGGTGCTTTTCAATGAACCAACTCACTTTTCCAACAGTTTTAATGGAACCGCCATCGAAACGTCACATTACACAGCGATGGTGAACAGAAGCGGTGGTGAACAGAAGCAGTGGTGAACAGAAGCGGTGGTGAACAGAAGTGGTCATGGTTTGTGCTGAAGAACCTAGTATTCTTTGGTTCCCACTGCAAACGAATGTTCTTTTGTTGGTGGAAACGTGACGTATGGTTCAAAATTAGGTTAGCGAACCAGAATGGTGCTGGTTCCATGTTGAAAAATGGAAAAGCAGTATCTCTCTCTCTCTCTCTCTCTCTTTCTCTCCATCTCTCTTTTATCTCTTTAATTCCTTCTAAATCTGGATAGATTTAGTGATTTAGTACTTGGATGCTGTTGGGAAAATCAGAGCTACTGGTATACTGTGAGTTTAGTACAATAAATATTACAGTTCAGTCAAATCTTTGTAAAAGAAACTATGCACAGGTTTGATTCATCATCCAAAGTTTATTTTATTGATTCAGTTATTTAGCACTTTATAGCACTTTAAAGCTGATGTTCTTAAGTTTTGGGATTTGGCGGATTTAGAGCCCTCTCTGGTGAGAATGGGTAATTGCAGTAATTGTCTCCTTTCAGAGCGGATGAATCCGATTCCAGGTTATGTTCAGTCAGAGACAGAGAGAGAGAGAGAGAGAGCTCTCAGTGAGAAACTCCTTCGTTTCTTTGGTTTTACTCTGAGTGAATGAGCTACTGAGCTCTGAGTTTCCCCTTCTGAAGTCTCCATTGCTCCACCAGCCGCTCGCGTTCAGTAAAACTGAGCCGGATCCTCTTTTGTCTGTGCGTCTGTGCGTGTGACGTGAGTACATAAAGACACGTGACGTGGCCAGAAGAAGAATTCCTGCGAAAAGCGACCCGACACCCCAGTTTTTAGAATGAATATATTAGGATTAGAATATATTAGGATGGTCGCTCCAGCACACTGGTACCATTAAACACTATACTTTATCCATATCCTTCTCCACTCAGAAACGCTTCTGCTTTCAACTTTGAAACAAACAAAAAAAATATACTGACTGCTGCTTTAAATGAAAAATCAGCGGAACGGATGACGTCTCTCTCTCTCCCTCACTTTCTCATCAGTTTTCATTCTCAGCCGCATTGATAAAAACAGGCCGTATCAGTCATGGAGAGGACAGCGATGAGCGCAGCAGTTTTGCGCCACCTCAGCTCTTGATTTGTTTTGATAAAGCTGTGATCAGAAGCTGCAGTAAGCTGTTCTGAGAGAGCCGGGATGCATGCGATGATAACGCAGCCCTTAGCCTCCATCTCCCTCAAGCAGATCGCATTCATCTTCAGGTTTCTGATAAAATGCAAAGATCTGCCTGCTGAAAACTACCGAAAACTTTTTGTGTGTACGTTACTTTGATTAGCTGCATTA